>NW_010511174.1:16572-28364 GCF_000687285.1 Phaethon lepturus | reverse complement strand
AGGAATGCCATTGATTACCACATGCCCAACTAGAGTCTCCTTGTTAGTGAACAGCAGATGCAGCTGTGTGTTTCCCCTGCTTGACCCATCCAGTGCCTGTATTGGTAAGTTACCTCTGATACTCATGAAAAATCTTGATTGCTTAAGTCCTGCCAAACTATCCTTCCAGGAGGTGTAATATGTCTCTGACACAGAGACCTCCTCAAATAGTTTAAAGAAGGCTTCACCCACTTCCTCAAGCGGACTGACTGGTCAGTAACTAATTCCCACTATGTTGTCCACTCTACCAGTCTTTCCTCTGACCCTGGCCTACAAGCTCTCCCCCACCTGCCATCTGTCCCACACATCTGACTGCTTCACACAGAGAAGTAATGTGATGTGTTCCTTCCTCCCCTGTGTGTGCCTCTTGAAGGGCTTGTGTACATCCACCACAGCACACCAGTTGCATGAGCTGGCCCATCTCCTCAGAGTGATCCGAGCGATGTCCCAGCTGTGTGACCACACATGGTGCACTAGTCTCTCCTAGTGCTTACTCATTTGAGATGCCTGTCCCTTCACTCCATTTTATGTTTTCTGAGGTTTCCCTTGTTCTTGATCCAACATCTCCTCACTTAACTGTGGGTCAGCACTTCCTTTCCCCATCATTCCTAGTTTAAACTCTCCTCAGTAGTTTGGCCAGTGGGTCGACAAAGATGCTCTTGCCCTGTTTTGCTGAGAGGGTCCCATCTTTTCCTATCAGTCCTCAAGCCACAAAGGGGGTCCTGTGTGGATAAAAGCCAAACTCCTGTCCATGATACCTGCTGTGCAATGATGCATTGATCGGTGTAGATCTGCAGAATCCATCAGCTCCCCTCCAAGCCCTTCCCCTGAACCAGCAGGGCAGATGAGACCCAGCCTGGGCTATCATGCCCCTGACTCCTCACATCCAGAGCCATCCCATCACTCTTGATATGCCTTGGCCATGTTACTGGCACCCAGACAGCTGAGCAGCAGGGAGAAATAGTCCAAGGGCTGGGTAAGCCACAGATTCCCAAATCCAAGCTCCCCAGGAGCAGCAAACCTCCCCAGACAGCAAGTCAGATTAGCAGATGCGGGTCTCTGGAGCCACCCACTATTACTCGCTGATTCCTCCTGGTGCTCCTACCAGATTTGGGCTCTGATGCTTCCCCAGACAGGGTTTCCTGCCCCTCACCCGCCGTCAGGGCCCTATGCATCTACTGTGCAGCTGCAGATCTGCAAGGCGGAGCAGTGGCTGTCCTCCTGTTGCCAAAAGCCACAAACTTCCAGCATTGCCCCTCGCAGGAGTCTCTCTGCACCTCACAGTCAGCCACAGCCCCTGCCTGTCTCTCCTTGCGGGCAGCTGGCCATTCAGGCTCTGCGCTCCGCCGAGTCCCTGTGAAGGCCTTGTCAGCACAATGCCTCCAGCGGCCCAGGCCTGGGACGGCCTGCGGCCCTGGGCGCAGGGACCTGCCTCTTCCCTCCGGAGCTCTGTCTGAGTCCAGGCCTCTGACATGTTTGACCCTCTAAAACTCAAGTAAACTGTCAGAATATCAAAGCAGGGGACAGTCAGTTCCACACCCCAAAATATTTCACGAAAATTCAGCTGCTTCTCTGTGGAGTGACATGTGTTGAAGGTAAAGGCCATCCTGCATCTGTTCTTCCTAGTCATTACAGACTGTTCCCATGAATGCAGTAAAAAGCATAGCAACATCTTCAAGGAATAATAAATTTAATCAGAATCTGAATTCTTTGTCACAGACCTGCCAGAAACTTCTGCTGCCTGACCACCAGCTGAATTATTTATGTTCTCATGGGTATAAGAGTAGCTCACAGGAAATTCCAGACCTTTTGTTAGAAAGGTTGGTTGATTGAATTATTTGGAGAATTAATTTCCTAAGGGTAGGTTCACCAATGTGTTCTCCCTCTTCTCTTCGCATGAGAGGGAATGACTGACAAATACCTGAAAGATCCCTTCTGATTCCTACTTTTTCAGGGACTCTAGGAATACATAGATCTGACAAGTTCTACACTTCTGCCTGTGAGACCAGTGCAGAAGGCTGGAAGAGCATGGCTGATGTTCAACTGCCAGCCCCTGTAGGCTTGAGTCTCCAGCCAAGTCCTAATTAGTTTTGGGGTTTGGGAAGCAGATAGAGTCATAGACACAGAACCACATCTGCAGTCACTTCTGAGTGGAAGCTACGTGGGATGTAGCACTGTGTATTCAAGTGCCAATTTTCTTTACAAAGTGATATTAACCCAGGGTTGTGGCTGAGGTATCTATAAAGCAAAACATGTCACCCTTCCCAGAGGTTGGTAGCCACATATCAACAAACAGGTAAATAATGCAATTCTATAACACTCCTCCTTTTCTGGAACAAATGGAAAAATGTACATATCTATATTTATATAAAGATATACACACCTACTTACCTTCATGTTTTTATGTACAGAAATTATGCTGATAAATCACTTTCATGCTGATAAATGTAGTGGCAGCTAAGCTAAATCTACATCCTTATTTAACATGAGTTTCAAAAGATGCAGTAATATTCTCCAAAGCTCCCATAATACTGGTACTAAGTCCTATGTTCTTCTACCTACCTACTTGCTTTTCTTGAGCTACTTTATAATAAGCAGGTCCGATATAATGTAGACCTGCAGTCTTCCACCCTGGTGCAATAATGCTAGTATCACCTTTTTCTTTACATTCCAAATTTTGTTTCAGCTTCAGCCAACCACTTATCTGCACTTATAAACATTAGCCTTTTCCAAATATTTCTCAAAAATCTCTTCCCATACTCATAAGCAATATAGTATCCTACCTGGAGCTGCAGGTGCACTCATTAAAGGTCAACAAACAGTATTTTTCATCTGATGTTTGAGATCCAAATAGGAGGCTGTGTGAAACAACAAGCGAGGGCTGTGAGAATGTTTTTGTAACATGATTGACTTGCTCAGCCCACATCCCTTCTCCTGGCATTCCGGAGAACCAGACAGACACATTCTCTGACCACAGCCACTCTTTGGGAATCTGTTAGAGCACTAATGACAAATTTTATCAGTATTAGATATCAGGTCTCCACAGATTAGAACCTGTTTTTTTCCCAAGCCAGCTTCCACTAGCCGTGAAGATAAGTGTGGAAGCGTATAGAAATCCCTGCTGTTGTTCTGGGACATCTTCACCTAAAAATACTAACTCACCATAAAGTCCCATTCTAATCAGGAATTTGCCCTATAAAAATTCCAGCACAAACTTGCGTTTTGATTGGGTCCAAAAGACTTCCAGTCTATACATTTTAACCTTAAAAATTCAGCCTGGAAGTTTTGGATTTAGATTTTTTTCCTTTAGTTGCATGCTGTTGGCCAAGCAAACCCCGCAACTGAAATTTGAATTTTTGCCTGTATCCATCTATGAGTCAGACTGGAACCTGTTCACTTGCTCACTTCTCAGTTATCTGGTGCTAGGAGCAATAACCTACTGCAGGCATTAAAGTCCATGCAAGCAATTTTCACACTTGCTGTACAGAATGACTGCACTAATTTACTTCTTAAAAAATTACACAAGACACCTATCTTAATGGACTTTGAACTTCTAAATATTTTTATTGTATACCAGTAAGAACACTATGACATTCTGAATATGATTTATTGGTGGTGCCACTGCTTTCAGCAAAATTAAAAACAGATACAGAAGCCACAGTTGAATAACCTCTAGATCACAACTTCTTAGGGAATGTGTGCAGGTACATCACAAGTAGGATATAATTGATCAGTAAATATTTAAATCAATAAAACTAGTTGCAACATTTTCAAAACACATTTTTGTGAAAATATACTGATTGTCCAAACTGAAATGTATGAGACACACTAACTTAGCTCTATAGAGTTTTTGTTGGGAAGGTTTTATAGCATCATAGGTCAGACAGTCATTTCAGATGAGAGAGGATGAAATTGAAAATCTGAATATTTTATCCAGAAATTGATATTTCAATGAAATTTTGCTTGTGAAAATGCTTTAAAAGTTTTAGTTTAACTACAGTCCAGAACAGAAACAAACTTAAAAGGCTTGACTGTTATAATGAAATTGAATTCTCATCTTTCACCAACTCTAATAATTCTATTATTTTCCAGAGGTTTACAAAACTGGGATTAAAATATTCATTCAGACAAAAGTACTTTTTAGAGCCTCTTTCATCAGAGGATCTCAAGTGTAATTAATTAAGCCTTGCAATGCTCCAGCCATGAACATCATGCCTACATACTGCAGAAAATACAGCACAGAGACTAAATAATTTCCTGCTGTCAAACTAGTAGCCTGCCGTGGAAATCGTATCTCCTGACTCCCAGTCTTTTTACCTGAACACAATGATTCCATCAAGTTGTGGGAACTAATGACTATCGTTAAACCAATCCAAAATATTACTGTCTACAAAACCAGAATTCACCTTGTAGGTCTCAGAGGAGACAAAAGCTAAAAAGAATCTGCATTTAGTAAGTGACTTACTATCTGTCAACAAGGAAAGTTCAAAATAATTTATTTTCTTTTTTAAAAAATTAGCTCTCTCAGTATTATTGTCATCAAGCGATTCATCATTTATTTATTAAATAAAAGACCACAATTACATCTGAAATGTGGACTAATTATTCTAAAAGCATTAATCAATTTGTTAAGAACTCTTCAGTAATAATGTAGTCTCTTTGTTGCTCCCGTGGTAAGATTTACCTCACATAACCATAATCTGCTTACTGATACAAATAGCACCTCCTTTCAGTTAATTTCAGGAAAACATTTTAGAAGTGCTCTAGGTTGAAAGGGATGATAAATAATTTTTAGACTGAAAGTTGAAGTGGATTGATTAGGAGCAATTTTTTATGTTTTACACAATAAAAAGATGAACTACATGGTTCATGGAGCCAATTTGCAGAGCAACCTCTTCTCTCTAATTGCTGCTAGACTAATGTAGAAGCACACTCCTAGGAAGTAGAGAAATCCATTTACCCAATCATGTCATTTAAGTAGTGAACACAAGTAGTGGATTTTTCCATTACCTTTCATATTAGCCTTGCTACATTCCACCTGTGACCCTCATTTTAGGAGTGCAATGCTCTTTTGTACAATTTTGTAACCATAATAAAGGTACACTTCAAAATTTTTCAAAGTAGACTAAGGACATTTTAAAAAAAACATAATTAGGGACATAACCAATCTCACTAATTCCTGGTAATGTATTGTAAAACCAAATTATTTGCTAAAAGGTGTAATAAATTCCCATCTTCAGGAGTAGAAAAGAACGTTTCCTCTATTTCCTCTGGCACAAGAATCTAGTGACTATTCTCTTCTGACTACCTACTCTGTGGTTGTCCCAAAAACTGCAAAATTTATTTTAAGAATTGTTTGGGGGTTTTTTTGATAGAAAATGGACAAACCCCTATTAAAATCAAGATAGAACTTTTTTTTAGTACTGTTCACATGAAAATAGATAACATATTGTTGTTGGAGAGAAAAAAACATACCCTTAGCTCCACCCATTATAGCAAGGCAGAGTATACAGACTTATTAGCTTTATGCTTCAGGTCTCTCCTCCAAAGACCATTTCTATTAATTGCTGGAATTGCATTAAAAAGAATAACATATGTAAAAACAGGCCTGAGAGCAGAAGTTTGTTCTGTGCAATACTTCTAAGTTTCTTTACTGAAATAAGAACAAGTTTTAAAAGTTATTTTCATAAATACCTAAAAAGAAAATGCAAACACATTTGAAGAAAGTATTCTTCATTATTTTAGAATAAAACCAAACATCATCATTGACAGTGTGAGGTTATAGAGAGTTTCCTAATAGAGAGAAATACTTTTATTCAGTATTTTCTGATCTTTGGATAACATTTATTAAATATGTGCAAGGTGTTGTGACACTGTTACCACAAAATATTTTCTATATTATAGCACGACTAAATTAAAGAAATGGTTCAGGAATAACTGCTCTAATTCTGCATTACACACATAGAGGCCCCAACAATCTGAAAAATTTTTACAGCTTTTGCTGCAGGATACGAAAGATCTGTCCAGAGAAAATAGAAGAACTGGAAACGCCAGCTTATTTATTTTTAATGGCAGCAGCGCTACTCTTAACACGTTAATACAGCTAACAAGATTCTTATGGCTTAATACTCTGCATTAAAACATAAAGAAATATGCCACTTCCTGAAATCTGTATTAACAACATTAACTGCAGTAATTCAAAACAAATGTTACATATCTGCTACTTGTCTAAATACTGATTTGAATGTATTATTTACATACCATAACAGCAAGGCTAGCATGGGTACTTTTGTGTTGTAGTATTTACTGGTTTTCAGCAGCAACTGGGGTTTTAAAACAGGCCTCACAATGACCTCGTTGTGTTGTTTGGGAAAAAGAAAGGAGTTAGTAAATACATTTTTTACAAAGGCACATTTTAATGAACATATTGTACATACTGTGAAATATGTTCATCTGATTCGTGTGATGAAGTGTAATCTTCTGTACTTTTATGGATTTCTCCTGCACCATAAAAAGGGGTATTTTACAGGAGAAAGTTAAACTACTTTGCTGGTATATCAGCTCAAACCAGTTTGACCACTGACCGCATAGTATTGTGTAAAAAAAAGTGCATGCATAGGGTTTGGGGTCATCCTGGGGGCACGCCGAGGAAGATTCGAGAAGACTCTAGCAGGAGAAGAGGGCATGCGCTGAAGGAAGACACGCCTGTTCATTAATATGTATTAGAAGACACGCCTGTTCATTAATATGTATTGGCGAACAGGATCACACTGAGGAAGATTCTAGAAGGAGAAGAGGGCATGCGCTGAAGAAGACACGCCTATTCATGAATATAGGATATAAACCAGGAACAGGAACTGTACCGCGTGCGTCTTGGTGGAGCAGAGACTGCCGGCGCACCCAGCGCTGTTTGCTTGCCTCTATTCGCTTAATAAATTGTAAATTTGAATTGGAATTCTGTTTGGGACTAAATCATTTATAACAATACTGATAAAGACAGGGCATAATGCTTTTAAAATTATTAGCATCTTGAAAAAGGGTCAGTAGTCATGGTCTGCCTGCGGTATCCACTGGTAATCCCAATACAGATATGGGATTTGCTGAAGTTTTAGATAAAATCAGCTGAGTAACTCAATCTATCTTCAAAAGAATATGATTTCTCCAAACCATACACAGCTCATGACCTATTGCAGGCAAACCAAGGAACAAGTGAAAAATGAGCTATGATGTCCTACATGAACAGCAGGAGCTGAATTAGCAAAGGTTGTTACAGCCAACATCTACAAGTTACTTGGAAGCACAGCTGCAGGTTCAGCTCCACTACGTAATAGTGAAGTGGGATCTGGACAAGATACGATTTTCTGCCTGTGAATTCCTTCTGAAAGCCCTTCACTTTTGCTTGTTCCTGAGAGCCTTCCTAGCAAATGTTTGATATTGAGTTGTTTCCTGAAATACTATTACTTTTAAACTCTGTTTTAGCAGAATAATTTCACTGTCTTTGTTAGATTTAAAACTGATTTGTATCAGTAAAACTGGGAAGGGAAGCAGGCAAGAATATTTACTTAGCATTAATGTAAAAATCTTAAGCAAGAACAAACTTTGCTTTTGAGGTGCAAAAGGAATTCTGATAAGCAAGGTTTCAGACTTGTACAGTGTGGATAATGTAAGCATTTTACCTACTGATATTTTTAAAACAATTTACTAAATAAGCAACTTTTGCAAAATAAGGTATATAATGTTTTAAAATCAGATCGTGATTTTGAAAACTGGAAAACCTCCAGTTTTCTAGTACTAGAGGTAGTCATCAGCAGTTAGCTTCTTTGTGGGTTCAGTTCTGGATATCACAAAATTTTCCCTTTCTGCTACAGTAATCATATCTTTTTTACCATTTCTTGCTAACTTACTGCACAGGTTGCAATCCTGAAGTTAAACCTACCCAAAGAATCTCAGTTTATATCAAAAATCTCTGCTATATGTGAAGTGGTATGATTGCTGAGTGACAGGAGTTGTGCCAGCAGAAGTCCCTAGCATAAATGGGACTCCACTGGCAAAACTGCACTGAAGATTCTAAGTGGTAGACACAGAAAGTACAGAGCTGTTGCATGAGCAAAGATGGCACATTTGTAGATCACAGTCCACTTTTCTTAGGATAAAAACACGCCTTTTAGGTAAGCCCACTTTTTCTGGGTATAACTGTATCCACCGCGGGGCAGCTTTAGGAATATCTCAAGTGTTGGTACTCTTCAACAGAAAAGCACTGTGTATTTTAATCCTAAAAAACTTTACAGCTACTTATAATTTTACAGTCATAGGAAAATACATTTGAAGGGATCTATCTCTGTTCTGTAGCTCCAAACCACATGGCCATGTTCAAGACTTTCACAACTGATCTGGTCTAACATGTTCCTAAAGGCCTCCCAACCATGGAGCCCACCACCTCCCCAGGTTCATAACAGATTTATTTGAGGTCTCTGCAGATAGTACCTTTAAGAATATTTTCTGCCTGTCTAATCTAAATCTTTTCTGCAGTAATTTAAGCCTGTTACTTCTTGTCCTACTGCAGACACAGAGAACAGATTAATTATTTTGCTGTGTAAACATCTTCTGTAAAAATCTTCTGTAAAAATCTTACGTATATTTGAAGACTATCATGTTTTCCCATTCTTCCCTCCAATCTCATTTCAGGCAAACAACCTGATTTCTTCCAATCTGTCCTCACCACACATGTTTTTTCTACTGATGATCATTCTTGCTGCTTGCCTGAATTTCTTCATGTTTGGTTCACATCTTACCTGAAGCGTAGTTCCTCAACCTGCATGGGGTAAACCTGCACAGACTTAGCACTGCTGACCAGAGGATTACTTCACGCATTGTACTGGTTTTGGCTGGGATGCAGTTAATTTTCTTCATAGCCTCTCATCATAGAATCACAGAATCATAGAATAGTTTGGGTTGGAGTGGATCTTTAAAGGTCATCTAGTCCAACCCCCTGCAGTGAGCAGGGACATCATTCAACTAGATCAGGTTGCTCAGAGCCCCGTCCAACCTGACCTGGAATGTTTCCAGGGATGGGGCATCTACCACCTCTCTGGGCAACCTGTGCCAGTGTTTCACCACAGTAAAGAACTTCTTCCTTACATCTACTCTGAATCTGCCCTCTTTTAGTTTCAAACCATTACCCCTTGTCCTATCACAACAGGCCCTGCTAAAAAGTCTGTCCTCATCTTTCTTCTAAGCCCCCTTTAAGTACTGAAAGGCTGCAATAAGGTCTCCCCGGAGCCTTCTCTTCTCCAGGCTGAACAACCCCAACTCTCTCAGCCTGTCCTCACAGGAGAGGTGCTCCATCCCTCTGACCATTTTTGTGGCCCTCTTCTGTACCCGCTTCAACAGGTCCATGTCTCTCCTGTGCTGAGGACTCCAGAGCTGGATGCAGTACTGCAGGTGGGGTCTGCAAACTTGCTGAAGGTGCACTTGATCCAATGTCTGTATGTCACTGATGAAGGTATTATCTCATCTTAGATAATACTTACTCTTATCAAAGAGTACTGGTCCCAGTACAGACCCCTAATGGACACCACTCATCACAGATCTCCATCTGGACATTGAGCCATTGGCCATTACTCTCTGGAGTCGACCATCCAACCAATTCCTCATCCACCCAACAGCCCACCCTTCAAATCCATATCTCTCCAATTGAGAAAGAAGGATGTTGTGGGGGGCTGTGTCAAAGGCCTTACAGAAGTCCAGGCAGACAACATCAGTAGCTCTTCCCTTGTCCACTGATATGGTCACTCCATCATAGAAGGCCACTAAGTTGGTCAGGCAGGACTTGCCCTTGGTGAAGCCATGCTGGCTGTGTCAAATCACCTCCCTGTCCTCCATGTGCCCTAGCATAGCTTCTAGGAGGATCTGTTCCATGATCTTCCCAGGCACAGAGGTGAGGCTGAGAGGCTGGTAGTTCCCAGGGTCTGCCTTGCTACCCTTTTTAAAAATGGGTGCAATTTTTCCTTTTTCCAGTCACCAGGGACTTCACCCAACTGCCAGGACTTTTCAAACATCATGGAAAGTCACTTGGCAACTACATCAGCCAATTCCCTCAGGACTTTGCGATGCATCTCATCAAGTCCCATAGACTTGTGTGTGTTCAGGTTCCTGAGGTGGTCATGAACCTGATCTTCTCTTACAGTGTGAGGGATGTTGCTCCTCCAGTTCCCGTCTTGCAGTCTGTCCCCTCGTGAGGTGTGGGAAGAGAGACTGACAGTGAAGACTGAGGGAAAAAAGTGTTATATTTTGGCATTATGGTCATGTGGTGTTATGTTTTGGATTTGTGACCAAACCAGTGTAGATGTTTTAGTTATTGCTGAGCAGTTGCTAGGCAGCATCAGGGCCTTCTCTGTTTCTCATACTGCCCCACCAGCACTCAAGCTGGGGGTGCACAAGGGGTTGGGTGGGAACACAACTGGAACAGCTGACCCCAGCTGACCAAAGGGATATCCCATGCCACATGATACAGTGCTCAGCAGTAAAATTTGGGGGAAGAGGAGAAAGGAGGGACTTTTGGCATTACAACATCTGTGTTCCCAAGTAACTGTCACACATGATGGAGCCCTGCTTTCCTGGACATAGCTGAACACCTGCCTACTATTCATGATTGTAAGCCAAAGGGCAGAAAACCAGCTTTTTCTGACCAAAGAATTTGTTCTATTTGGTTTCTTGTATCTGAAAGGGCAGACCTTGGAGGCAACAATAAATTGCCTGGAGTACCCAGCCCGCTTAGCTGGAAGACAGGGACGAGGAGCAGAATGAAGCCCTCATAATCCAAGAGGAAATGGTTAGGGACCTGTTACACCACTTAGACACACAGACATCTGTGGGGATGGATGGGATCCACCCAAGGGTACTGAGGGAGCTGGCAGAACTGCTCACCAAGATACTTTCCATCATTCATGAGCAGTCCTGGCTAACTGGGGAGGTCCCAGTGGACTGGAAGTTAGCAAATGCGATGCCCAAATGCAAGAAGAGCCAGAAGGAGGATCGAGAGAACTACAGGCTTGTCAGTCTGACCTTAGTGTCAGCAAAGGTTATGGAGCGTATCATCTTGAGTGCCATCACGTGGCACATGCAGTACAACCACGTGATCAGGCCTAGTCAGCACGGGTTTATGAAAGGCAGGTCCTGCTTGACTAACCTGATTTCCTTCTATGACAAGGTGACCTGCTTAGTGGATGAAGGAAAGACTGTGTATAGTGTTTACTTGGACTTTAGTAAAGCCGTTGACATCATTTCCCACAGCATTCTCCTGGAGAAACTGGCAGCTCGTGGCTTAGACAGGCACACTCTTTGCTGGGTTAAAAATTGGCTGGATGACTGGGCCCAAAGAGTTGTGGTGAATGGAGTTAAATCCCGTTGGTGGCTGGTCACAAGTGGTGCTGCCCATGCTTTAGTATTGGAGCCAGTTCTGTTTAATATCTTTATCAATTATCTGGATGAGGGGATTGAGCGCACACTCAGTAAGTTTGCAGGCAACACTAAGTTGGGCGGGAGAGTTGGCCTAATTGAGGGAAGAAAGGCTCTGCAGGGGGATCTGGACAGGCTGGATCGATGGTCCGAGGCCAACTGTATGAGGTTTAATAAGGCCAAGCGCCAGGTCCTGCATGTGGGTCACAACAACCCAGCTGGAGAGCTGCCCGGCAGAAAAGGACCTGGGGGTGCTGGCTGACAGCCGGCTGAACATGAGCCGGCAGTGTGCCCAG
>NW_010511174.1:5137-16179 GCF_000687285.1 Phaethon lepturus | reverse complement strand
TCTTTACCGTCAGAGTGGCCAAGCATTGGAACAGGCTGCCCAGGGAGGTGGTGGAGTCACCATCCCTGGAGGTATTTAAAAGATGTATAGACAGGGTGCTTAGGGACACGGTTTAGTGGCAGCGTTAGGTTAATGGTTGGACTCTCCTATCTTAAGGGTCTTTTCCAACCTAATAATCCCACGATTGTAAGCAAAACGTTCTTTTATGTTTTGTACTATGATACACTTAGAAGGTCCAAATGAGAGCAGAAGCAACAATATTAAACACTTCAGTTAATAAATAAGTAATTTAAAAAATAGTATAAATCCTAATGAGCTTACAGTTCAAGAAAACATTTGTAAAGAATAGGAGAAAAAAAAGGTATGACCAGTATATACAACAGGAAAGTGAGAAACTAGAAGATAGGATTAAATTACTGGTAAGGTTTCTGTGTGATTGAGATACACACAACTAGCTGTATTGATAAGAAAAAGTATTTATTTCTCTAACCGAATGAAGATTTTCCTTAGAATGAGTCTATCTGCCCTCACTGAAGTTAACATTTCTCAAAAAGATCTTTCAAAAGAGTATTATCATTACTATTTCACATAGCATTGCTATGAATTAAAAATAATTATTAATTCATATTATGATGATTAATTTAATGCTACTTATAAATGTTCAATTAGTGTTTTAATTTAGTTGTTTTTCATGCTTAGATTAACTTCTGTAAAGGTTTTTCATTACTGTTGGGTTCTTTGAGGGTTGTTTTTTGAGGGTTGTTTTTACAGTTTAAGAAACACTACTGATATAGGGATTATGGCATTAACTGTACTTCTATCAGTGACTGTGAGCACATCAGATTTTTAAAAACAGATTGTCCTGAATAAGGCCTGTGTTGTAACAGAAAGGCATAGCAATGCCAGCAAACTAGGAAGACATCTTATATTGACATGATATTTATTCTCTGAATATAAGTTTTGCAGTCCCTGAATCAGAGACAGTGTACAAGAATCGTATTTTTAGCCAACATTTTATATTCACCAAACCTTCTGGTATGCATAGTTCAATTATTGCATCTTCTTGATTTCCACAAAGGAAACCACTATCAAGTGCAAAGTGCAAAGGTACAACTTCTGGCTGAGGAGGTCCACGAGCCAAAGACTGCTGAAAAAATAGGGAACTAGCACTATATGCCTGCCATGTTACCCTTGGCACCCAGTATTAGACATTTTCAGGGACAAAATTCTGAATTACATGGCTTGTTGATGTCAACCTTTACAAGCTTCTTGTCCTTTTGTTTACAGAAAAAAATTATTACAAATTTCATGTAGTTGCCCTAGTATTCCAACATAAGTTAATATTTGAATTCTTGTGTATGAATTTATTTTGTTTACAAATGGTTTTCTACACACTGGAGGTGTGGAAAAATCACATTTTGTGTTTACCATATAATTTATATATTTTTAGTAATATATTCTGAGCACTTATTAGGACACATGGGTGGAAAATTCTAATTTAAAGTAGAATAGTTGTTAAGCAACTTTGAAATTTAATTAGAACCCTTTGCTGCATTTCATTATGAGGTTATTTCATAATTACTCAGCAGGTCCTAGGTATTTACTAATGCAGAAGTGACAGTACATGATACTGTTGAATTATAACTGCACAGCTGGAGAAGATATTTAGAAAAATAAAGAACAGATAAATGCATCATTTAAAAAGTATCAGGGGAAAATTCAGCATTGAATATCCTCCCCACCACCACCCTTTGTAGTTGTAAATAATGCTACAAAATCCAGTATGGTCGTCTGTCTTCTGACTTGAGGAGACAACCAAATAGAACCAGTTGGTTCTTCGCTTATGCAACTTACAGGATTTGGGATATTAGCACGTAGAAGAAAGCTAAGCTCCTAACCAATGGAGAGATGAGCAAACTGCTACAACGGGCCCTGTACTCTCACTATGTTGAATTTAGTGCAGTGAGTCAACAGGATGGGGTGGAATTGGGTTCAAAATACGCTGAGACACACTATGTTTTTTTTTTTTTTCCCTTGGGAAAAAAAAAACCTAAACCTACAATTCCTTTTGCCTGAGTAATACCTGCATTGCAGACCCTCCCAAATTCTGCCATGAAAAATGAAGTTACCACCATCATTCAAAACTATTAAAAGAATAAGGTAATATGTTACTACCTCTCAGAGAGATAAAGACATTAATATTATGCAGACAGTATTCGTGCACTCAGTCACAGAAGCACAGTTTACATTTTAACACTTCCAGCCATAAGAAATAAAAGTTCAACGGAATACTTATGAGAAAATAATTTTTTGTTTTGCCTTCCTTTCTCTTTTGACTAGGAAAATTCCAACAGGAAACAGAGTGTATATACTAAAGCCCCTCAAGCAATATCTTCCAATTATTTTGCATAACTTCACTGGTATCTTTAATCAGTATAAACATGTATGTTTTTCATTTTAACTTCTCCTGCAGTTGAATTGGGCTTTCTGCAATCACTTACTCTTTTTCAATGTCCTGGACAGCTTTGAATTTCCCTTTTTCACTCCCTCCTCCTTTGTTTATTATTCTTTACCGCTCCTAACAAAGCCATTGTTTGATTCATGGAAGAAAACAGATGACACAGTAAGCTTTTTCTCACTGTGATATTCAGAGCTCAACTTCTTAGCTTCCTTCCCTTCTGTTCTTTACTTGGCCTCTTCCTATATTTTCATCCCGTTTTCCTCCTGCTGGTTCCAAAGGACGTCTGTTGCTATCCATGGGCAGAACTGTGGCTGTGGATGAGGTTTCACACGCATGAAACTCCGTGACCCTCCCCCTGCTTCTTTCCACCCCTGCACCACTTCCTCCTTTGTACCTCAGGGAACTGATTCAAGACAAAATCCAGCCCAGCAACTGAAGAGAATTTTTAACCCAGCAGCATTATGGTGATGTTTTCGATAGTTTTTAACCCAGCACAAAGTTGTGCAAGCATGGAAACAGGGGCAGGAAAGGTCTAATAGGTTCTTCTAATGTCCAAGCTAGTTCATATAGATCTAAAGCAAATGCAGAACTATGATATGAAATGATCAGTCTCGTAATCTTTTTCAGTCAGCCAAATTCCACATAGATCTTAAGGCACAATAAGGACACTATTTCATTAATTGGGGTTATTACACAGCTTCTGAAAAGTGGCACAAATTATACCAATTCAAGCATCTTTATACTAATAACACAATGTCCAACGATTGTCAGTCTGTGTCAATTGTATCACAAGTAATGTAGTTGCACTGAACCTGTCCCCCACATAAAAAACACACAAATTAACTTTCTGTGCCTGAAAGGCATCAAGTTACCCCAGACACCTGAATGGTTTGCAGGCCTCTCTGTAGAAGAAACATAGAAGTTTTTGCTTCCAACGATATGCTGGATGAGACAGTACTGTCAAAAAAACCCACAGCAGCCTTAAGTTTTGACACACAAAGTTTGTAAGTGCTATGGGAAATATTAAGGAGTACTTCTTGTAGATGAGTTCTGCTACGAGAGGGTCCAATAAAAATTTTGCTACTGATTGCTCTGTGCACACCACTAGCACAACATGAAATACATCATACTTGTAAGGAACATTGCTGCCTAGAACAGAAACGTCAGTTTAAATGTATTTTTCTACAGAAACCAAATTAAATTAAAACCAGCAAATGATGCTTGTTTTTTTAAATGTTGTTTTATTTAATCTTTTGCTTTTTCCCCCGCCTCTACTTAAGTAAGGAAACACCTTGCTAAAATACACTTCCTTTAAGATACCTGACTTTCACATCAACCACCCCTTCCTCCTCTAACAATCTCTTACACTCCCCAAAATGAAGTCAGTAATGCAGACACACAATTTCCCAATATCAGACCAACACCAAATTTTAGCTGACAAAATATTAGAACATGCCTTTGTCATGATAAAAACTTTGGTTTACATACTTCCATTACAGAACATCTTTCTCAAACTTTTAAATCCTTGGTATGATACAATATGAACAAATTGAATGTATTTCTCAGGAAGATCTAAAGTGGTAAATTACTGAAGACATAATACTGGGTTTTTACATTCAAAACTATTAATTTCACAAAATAATGAGTCTTCATAAATAATGTTGAACTGTGCATTTAAATCAGTTTGTTAAGATTACCAAAACATTCAGATTTTTTCTGATCACACATTTTCATGCAGCTGCAGCTGAAAAAAAACTTTTTAAAAGACAGCTTCCCTCTACTAAGAAGCAGCAACAGAGGACATAATATTTAATTCCTATCTACAAGACAGTGGTTTTGTAAGAGCTCCATCAATACATAGTATACTGTTGAAGCATATCACATTCTGTGTCACAAGAATAAATTACTATTAGAAAAATATGTTAAAAATGGATATGTACATAGCCATGCTAGCTTTTGTATGTTTGCTTCTCTCTATGTAGACTGATTAACTCTACTTACCTATGGATAAACAGTACTTAACTGTGAGTATTCACAACTATTTAACTTTTTAATTTTTGCACATGTACCGAGGTCTTAATTTATTGGTTATTATAAAGGCCACTACAAAGATATCATTAGATAAAACTAATTCCCAGTTCTGTTTTTTGAATAGCAGAAATGGAAGAATGATCACTAAACAAGGAGTTTTAAATGCAACTGGAAAAATAATAGTCATCTAACTGATATTACCTGACAGAAGAAAACCAGACTTTTTGTTGTTGTTGTTGTGTCTCATGATTAGTCCCCTACCATCACCAATACTTGAGACAGTAGATACAGTTGCTGGAGATAGAAGATAGAGACAGAAGGTATTTCACACCCTTGTCTCTTATTTTACATTAAAAAGATTGTAACAGCTGATGCCTGTCAGCTTTGTATCTGACCACCTGCAAAACAAAAAGTAAAACTTACTTCAGTGTTCTTGCATACCCTAACATATATTTTAAAGTGGTATAACATTTATTTTACATACGCCTTTGCTGCACATATGCTTGGCAGCATAGTCTTGACAGCTCAAGAGTATTTTTCATTAATATTTGCATTTGAGTAACTGTTCTGTAAGTAAAAGGTTCCAGGCAATACACGTGTTTTCACAAAAATGTGCCCATTGAATGATTATTTGAACGTTTAAAATTACAAGTAGATCTTTATTTACACTTTCTATTTAATGGCATTTTCTAGTTTGGAGAAACTGTATAAGAGCAATTACACTAATAGCTGGTACCAGCGGGTAAATTACTAAGCACGTGCTTAGGTAGTCAGCAGAGCTGGGGCTGCTAAGTTTGTTTTTCTTTACAATAAATGCCAGATTTGTGGTTTAACAGCAATAATGCTTGCCCATATTTCATATATAGTACACATCTATTAAATGATGATTGTATTGTAATTTTAAATGTTAAAAGAAATTGTCCTAAATGCAGAAAAGTTAGTTGTGAATATTTAGCTCATAATTACATTTATTTCCTAATTGCTCTTAGTGGAATAAAACATTTCCTCTCAATTGTTATAAATCATACTCTTTTCCATCACAGATCCTTTGAACATATGCATATTTTCACCTTAGGATTTTAAGAATTTTTTTAATCCAGAATAATGCTTTGTGAAGGTTGTGATTCTGCCAGTACCTTAAAAGTGAGATCAGACCATCATCTGCTGCCGTTAATGCTACATTGCCTCATATTTGTCCTGTAATTATCAATATCATTAAAAAAAAGCCCTTGATCCTTTAAGCAGAAATAAAAATCTGCTTTTTTCTTCCCCTATGGCAAAAGCTGTTCTCATCCGAGGACAAAATTCAAAACTACCAAGCATGCAAACACAAAAAAGTTGCTTAACATGTCAAGGTCTTCTATACCAGCCAAGTTAACTGTATGGGCTCTCCATGCAGCTTGTGCAAGGAGTTAAAGGCTTTAAAACGGCTAAATCACTGGGCAGGGAGATGCTTGCTTAGCTAGTAAGAAGTATTAAGTACTGAATGCCTCCCAGCTCCCACCTCCACCTACAGATAAGGTGCTTAACAGAGCTGAAACTTAGATGCTTTCAGCCACTTGGATTGAAATTCCTACTGCTCTTTGAGTAGCCACAGAATTAAGGCAAATTTATTTTTCTTTGCCACAATGACTTTGCGAGAGCTCCATGAGGAAACAGGGAAATATCCTTGTCCTGAAAGGCCTCTAATCTGTAACTCCTCCTATGAATGTCTCAATTCACCCAACTCAGTTCACCTCTCTGGTGCATGCTGATTACCATTATAGATGACATTCAGCAAGCCTGGATTTTGCCCTTTTTCATATTAAAGGATCTTTATTGAAATCAGTGACAGTTTTGTCCTTGAAAATAGTGTGAAAGTTAGATTTTTTGGCATTCATCTGCCACAAAACAACAGACTGTATATTGCTGTTGCTTTTTAAGTAGTATTGTCCAGTCATGTTCTTGCATCATCCACGCTGCCAATATAGCAAAAGGTATTAAACCATTTTAAAGCCAGCATTTACTGTGACTTGTATTACAATATGAAACCTATGATACAGTCCTTCTCCTAAATAACTTACAGGCAATACAGATACCAAAAGAAGCACATGATCCATGAGTGGATGACGGGAAAACCTCTGTGGGACCTGCCACTCATAAACAAGACCTAAAGATGGAGAGGTTGAGGCCAGTCCTGGCTGCAGTGATCTTGACATTGCGTTAACTGCTCAGAGAAGTGAGCAAGTTAAATAACACATCTCTGAGTGAGCATCAGACCTGACTGCAACTTATTTAATGTTCTCCTTGGATCCAACAGGAGACTGCCCAGGTAGGCAGAAAGGCCCAGGGCAGGGGGCTGCTGTTTGGCATGACCTCTTTGCAGCACACACAAACACTGGACAGTGCAGAAAACCAAGCTGGTGTGGCAGGACGCCAGCATGGCAGGCAACCCCTGAGTGAGCTTCCATGTGAAAAAGCAAGTACATGGAGGGAATTCCAGGAGGGATACAGGGATGCTGGTCAAGCATATAGGGTTGAGAGGGGCAACAAACAGGGCTTCCGCAAGTACATCAGGAGCAGAAGGAAGACTGAGGAAAGTGGGGCTTGCTATTCAGTACGAGAGGACACCTACTAACAAAGGACACAGGAAAGACTGAAGTACTGAATGCTGGTTTTCACCTCGGTTTTTACCGGTTGAGGTCTGCTTTCTGGCCTCCCATTTCCCCGAGCCCACCAACAGGATCTGCAGAAAGGCAGTACAACGCACCGAGGGGACGGGACAGGGAGTGCCGCGATCTGAGAAAAGGACCATTACAGATCGAGGGGTCAGCGTCCCACACCACTGTTAACCTCAGCAGGTGCAGGCCTGTGCTGTGCACGCCCCGCGTGGCCTTCACGCTGCGTAAATCCCTTGCCCACAGGACAAGCTCAGGCAGCGCATGGTGCCAGAGGAGCTGCCGGGCACCTCCTGTTTGGGACTAGAGATTATGCCACCTGTGTGGCCTTGCCTTTATCCAACAGTGCTAGGTCTAATAACCAGCATTTTAAATGGTACTTTACAGAGTCCAAGTGTCTGTTTTACTGAGATCATAGGCAATTCCTGGTGAAAACAGAGTACTTCACCCTGCAGACACAAGCAACTCTCCACGGGACCAGACAGGGTGCTGCTGCGGGCACTAGCTCATATCACCACAAGGCCACTTCCTATGATACTGCAAAGGTCACAGGAGTCAGGAGGTTCCTGATGGCTGGAGAAAGGCAAGTGTCACACCCACCTTCAGGGAGGAGAATCCAGGGAACTACTGACAGGAGAGCCTGACCTCACTCCCAGAGGTTAGAACAGATACTCCCTAACTCCATGCCTAGGTACCTGAAGGAGATGGTGACTGGGAACAGCCAGGGTGGGTCTACCAATGGCAAGTCATGTCTGCCCAACCTGATTCCCTCTAGGAAGAGGTTTCCGATTAGATAAAGGGCAAGCTGGGGAGAAGCTACCAGACATGGCAGGTAGAGGCAGAGGGAAGAAAACGAAAGAAAGCTGTCAGTGCTAGACCAGTACTGCATGGGATGGACACATGGACTGATGGAAACCTCCTTAAGTTCAACAAAGACAAATGCAAAGTCGTTCTTCTTAGCAGCAATAACCCCATACAACAGTATGGGTTGGAAGCCAACTAGCTATAAAGCTTTACATAGCGAGACCTGCGTGCCCAGGTGGACAGGCTGAACATAGGTCAGCACAGTGACCTTGCAGTGGCAACACCAGACACATACCAGGCTCCATCAGAGCAGCAAGCAGGTGCAAGAAAGTGAGACACCTTCTGCTTTCAGCACTTGTGAGACTGCAGGTGGAGTACTGTGTCCTCTTCAGAGTTCCCTAGCACAAGAAAGCCACCGACATGCTGGAGCAGGAGCCTTGCAGACAGCTGCCAAGGTGGTCAGGGAACAGGAGCACATGCCACACCCTTGAGAGGATGACAGAACCAGGTTTGTTCAGCCTTAAGAGAAGGCCAACGATCAGAAGCAGGACAAATTCTGACAGCAACATGCTGCAGTTTGGTCCTGTTAGACAACTTAGTGTAAAGAGGGGAAAAAAATCCTTAAGAAAAAAGAAAGATTAAAAACTGACACACTGATACAAAAGTATGCTACACATACATTTAGATGAGAACCTGATTTGCAGGAAACTTCTACTTCTTCTGTTGAATTAAAAAGAGTTGCAGTGTCAGGCTGCCCATAACCTCTCTTTTACTGCCATTACTGTTGGCATTCTGTTCCTTCTAGGACCATAATGCGGAGAATTGGATCTGAAATGAGAGGTACTATTTACATTTTAAAGTCCTTTTTGCCCTTTCCTCCCAGGTAAATACATTTAAGTTTGTTTGCCACTAGATAATTCAGAAGTACTGTACTGTAAATCTTTTTTGTTACAAAAAGCTTCAAGTTATTACCTTTTTATTCTAAACAGAAACGCTTGACATTATTATAGCAAGACATTAAGAAATAGGGCTTTATATTTAGAACCAAATGTTACATTTACTGTTCTATCTAATCACGTTCCATATGCAGCTACTGTAAAAATTTCTCCTACTGATATGACCTGAAATACTAATTCTTTTAGTGTGAAGGCACAGTCCTGGAGCAGTACAGCACACCCTTTAAGAAATCCCTTAACATTCTTAACTATTACTTTAAAATGACATTCTCTCAACTAGCTGTTGCTTCCTTAGGACACCGCCTGCCTTCAACAAGAAGGAAGTTGCTGGGTTATAATGACATGCATTGTTGTGGCCAAAGTAGTATCCAGTAGGATTAGGCTAGTCCTCAAGCTGTTCTTGCCAGCCTAGTTTATTTGGAAACCTGCCACATTCTTTGGTCTAGCCACTGCCTTGTTCTACAGTTTGAGAGGGAATACCTTTAAAGGAAGTAGGGTGCAGCAAAGATTCTGAGAACTTTCTTTTTTCTACTATCTTGCCTTAGTGACAGAGCTTTTAAATGGGATATTCTGATGCAGCTACCTGGCACCGCCACAGCTAATTTATTGTTTTCATTTTGTTTAGTAACTGTAAGAAAGGCAGGAAGGGCAAACATCCAAGTCATTGTGTGAGAACATTGTAGGTTTTGTACTTTAAAATTGAGTTAGGTGGAAGTTTCCCTTGTGATCAGCCATGAAAAAAAGTTTATTTTTCTATTAATATGAAAACATTCCTGAAGAATACAGCTCCTGAAACCATATGCAGTCAGACACACTGCAGGTGTGTAAGTCTACTTAACAGCTGAAAGAATGTTAGCAAGAAAAAGTGAGTTTGTAAAATAGCATGGAGAGGAGAGGATGGAAAGAGCAGGAACAGCTTTCTGCTAGAAGGCTACACGTGACTTGGGAGAGCAGCCGCCATGAAAATTGCCTTCAGCACCTTGTACAGGACTTCTACTGCACTCTCCAGCGGCCATACCTCTGTTCCAGATCACTACCATGGCCAGCTGGGGTGGCAGCCTGTTCTCTGGATTCAGCCTGTAAGAACTCTGACTACCTGGAGGACTGTGACATGCACCACTGCTTGGTACACTGAGGCAATACACACACAGAACAGCACAAAAGCATTAAGACTGGCAAAAGAGAAGTTGGTTCTGAGAGTCGATGAAGTGGGTAAGGCATGAACCAATGACTGGTACACCCAGCCACAAATGCCATTTTCTGCTTGACATACTGCTCTTAACTAAGCATGCTTTCTCAAAATGACTTTATTTCATTCCTTTTCTTGTCTGAAAAACTATGCAATACTTTTCATTAATTCTGAAAACTTAAACACAGATCTGAAATCACTATACACCCAAAAAACGCAGTGAAATATCTGCAGAGCAGTCAAGCTCTAAACAGCCAGCAGTAATGAGATTTACCTTCTTGCCTGCATTGGAGAACAGGCACAGACGTAGCCTTCCAAGAAGAACATCCTAAAAATGAAGACAAGGGCAATGGAGGGAGAGGGAGAAGGAAGTCAGACAAGCATCAGACCTTTAAGGCGGTGGGGAGCGGGGGACAGGTGTGGGGAAGGGAAGAGGACAGAAGACATATGAACTGCTTTTAGCAGAGATGACTAAACCTTTACACAAAGGCAGGTGTGACTTCAGCTGAAACAAATACAACACTGAATTTGATTCCACTTAAGCCCTTTGAATGACATTCCTCTTGCTTTGCACAAGTAGAACAAGATCTGTGGATTATTCAATTAGCTTGAACTTTAAGGACTCCTGTCCTTTTACATGGTAAAGCCAGAACTTCAAAGGAAGTTTCCATAACTCATCATAAAAGAAATGTTTTCACAGAACTGCACTAAAGGTTTGCAGTCAGCTGTATTACCTTTTACAGGGATTACTGGAGAGGAACCTTGCTCGGTTTCCTACCAACAAGCAATTTTTTCTGAAACTGTAACTAAAGATCCAGCAATACAGGTTCCACACAGGTAAAAGCTTTTACTGTTACAGTTCCAAATGATGCATAATTCCCAACAGCCTCAGAAAATAAACCCAAAGATGACTCACAGGATTATGGTGTGCTCAGGTTCTCTTC
>NW_010511174.1:0-5106 GCF_000687285.1 Phaethon lepturus | reverse complement strand
GAAAGAGGAGGGAGAGGAAGGAAAGGGACACAAGAATTTATGCATTTCTAAATTGTATAAAATAAAGCCTAAAAAAAACCCTCATGCCTTGAGCCTGAAAGGCTCAAGATTCCTCCTCCTCCACCTTCCTCCATTTTTACCTTACTTAGCAAATTACCTCTAATTTTCCCTAGGTCACTTGGAGTCGCAAAGGATGCTTCTCAGTTGGGGACAGGGCAGGGGGGCAATACTGACAGTCTCTCATAGCAGTTCCCAACGGTCTAACCAACATTGCTCAGAGAAAGAAAAGGCTCTGAAAACATGTATTTCACAGTCCAGTTGACAAATCCCTCTCCTGGCTACCAATTTTACATTATTTGCAAACAATATCAACACTGAGCAGACTTGTCCTGCTGTTGGCCCTCTAGTCCTGGCAGACTTTTAATTCTAATTTCAAATTAAAAACAAACAAGAACAAAAACAAGAGAAGTGAAAAGGATGGGGAAAAAGAAAAAAGAACAAAAAGGCCAATTAAACCCTTTCTGATACTCTATACATTCAACAAGGTGTATATTTTTCTTTAAAATGGCTAAGTAGCTTCCATCAAAGTTTAAATGAAACGCTTTTTATCTCATTTATGTATACGGTTGGTTCCCACCCGCGCCACCTGAACATTTAGGCGAAAATCTTTCATTTCTCTATACTTCACGATCTTACACACTGAATATGTATTTGCATTTTCAGGTTGGCATAGTCAGAAGTGACTGCATTTAAACAATAATTCATTTAAAGTTACTCAAACAATTTCCTCCAAGAAAAGACTGATAGTCTCCTATAGCTACCTTTTAAAAATCAGGTAAGTAATCATGCTTGAAAAAGTATAACAACAAGATGGTTTGTTTGTGGTTATCCATTTACTGACAGATTCTGCTACTCCAGATCACCAGTCAAGGACGCAGAGGATTTTGCAGAATTAAAATGATACATGAGTATTTTAAATAAAGACGGAAATATTTGAAAGCTTATTTCAATACTACCACAATAAAAAACAAACTGTCATCTCCTCCTGTCACTTTTCCATTATTTTTCCTGATAAAAGACATGCCACTTAACTTTAAAATTTAACTTTCAAAAGTCCTTCAGGGGAAATCTGACTGAATGTTTCCTAATATACAGTCTGCAAGTTTGCATACATTATTTATTCAAACGTTTCTTCAATTGTTCTAGATGCCTTGCATCAGCATCCTGGAGAACTAATACAGTGGCTTTAGACTGTAGAGGATTAAACTCTATAGTCATCAAACAACAGAGATCTATCAGTCGTTTTTGACATTTCTCTAAACCATCCTTAAGCTTCAGATGCAAAGCTGGATCCTTTTTCAGCCTATTCATTTCAGGCACTGAAAAGCCAATCAAACTTGTTAGAATATCATCAGCAAGATCTACTTCAAGGTAAGCTGAACCATCAGAAATTTTTGCTTTTACACCCCAGTACCCATTCCTGTTTGTGAGGGTACCAGTAAGAGTAACAATAAAACACTTAACTTTCAGAATTGTAACAGTTTCCGGTTTTTTTGCAAGGAGAAGGGAAATATATGTGAAAGGTGGAGAATCTACATCTAAATGTGCCTCTGCCACTCTGCAAGGAAAGGCCTGCTTCTGCTGATCTGCTTCTGGATCCATTTTTGAGAAAAATACAGGATCATCATTTAACAGTCTGCTGTCAGAAGTGTGCTGGGATTTACATCCACTATTATCTTGGTCTGTATCATTCTGCCTTTCTTCAGGAGGATTTTCCAAAAAAAAATCTGCAGAACTGCAGGTGTGATGTATGCTCTTGTGCTCTGAAAAGCTACTCATACTATTTCTATCTCCATCACATACTGTTTTTTCAAAAGTCTTTTGCTTGCTGGTAGCTTCTACAGGCTTGTCTCTTTCATTGACAACACCTTTTTTACAAGTGTCATTTAAAGATGAATTGCAGGAGCTTCTAGATGTATGAGGAAGTCTCTCACTAATTAAACCTATGTTTCTGTTCACAACCACTGGTGGCACTTCCAGCTCTCTTTGCATCTCTTCTTCTAGAAAAGGGTCATCTTCTAAAGGAAAGTCATTTAAAAAGCCATCAACATATTCTATGGGAGGCAAAACTTGTTCATTTGAATGAGGCAAAGGACTTCCAGATTCTTGTAGCGAAATGTTTCCATTGTGTGCTGCCAGTGAACCTGAGGCTGTACTAAAATTGTTGCTTCTACTGCAGTATCCACTTTCTAAAGATGTTCTGTCATTCAAAGTAAATTCATTATTCTCATCAAGACTGGCTAAAAGCTCTTCATCTGAAGGGCCTAGATTTTGTTCTAATTCATCCGCAGGCCTTGAAACAATTTGGCTGTGACCAGCTTGTCTAATAGAATTAGGGTTTTCAGTTTCTCCAATTAACCTAGCAAGGACTCTTTCCTGAGAATACTCCTCCAGAAGAGCATCCACTTCACCCCCCAACAGTTTCACATTTTCTGGTTTAAGCAAAAGAACTCCAAGACGACATGCAATATTACCCTGTAGAGTGATCTTTGTTCCAGGAAGAAGATTACTGTGGAGGACAGGCACTGGCTGATACTCCATGCCCTGAATTTGATGTATCCCATCAGTTAGTTGCAGCATCAGCATTCGAGTAGGCTTTGCTTCCCAGGCCTTCTGGAATGCCTGAGTGCTGGCTGTTATTTCTTCATTTACAGTACTTTTCCCTCTTAGCTTCTGCAGCTGGGAATATGCTGGCTGGCTGACATCAACCAGTGAATCAATCTGTATGGAGTAGAAGCCTGACAACTCTCCTTTGGGAGCATCTAAGATGCAGTCAGGCAAAATGGGATATTCCAAATCTCTTAGATCGGTAAGAAGCCATTGCTCAAATACCTGGCAGTTAATCTGAGCTTGACTTAAGTTACTACCAGTATTTTCTTCATGGATCCAACTAATACATGCTTCCAGCCATGTCAAAGGAACTTTAACATGCCACTTGGATGAAAGCCAAGTTTCCACTCTTGCTGCAATGTTAGATGTAGACATTTTCTTTAAAGTTAAGAGAGTGAATTCCCTAGAAGAAAACCCAAAAAAGATATTTACTCTTCTGACAACAGCTAAAGTCATGACATCTCTCGTTCGTATTACATAGAAATTTGCTCTCAGTTCAAAGTTCAGCTATTCTAAGTGTGACAACATAGAAGCAATTTAAATTAAAAACACTTGTAGAGATACTAAAAATAAACACGCATTTCCAATATTTAAAGTTTCGATCAGCATAAGAAGTAAGTGCAGTTTACTCATCATGGAGTATCAGGAAAGTATGCAGACATCTACAAGCAACGTTGCTTGGCGACTTCTCCTTTTCTGTTCATTTAATCAGAAACATACAACTGAAATCCTTTTGTTATGGATGGAAAGCAAATTGATAAAAAAAAAGCCAACAAAAAACAGAAGTAGATTTTTTATCTATCTATCCATCCATCCATCCTCCCTCCTCTATTTTTGGGGGTTTTATTTCTGTGGGTCCTGCTGTTAACACACAGTTTACTTTAGAAAATGACCTGAGAAGTTACTCTCCTGTTTCATCAGTACTCTTACAAACAGAAGTAAGAAACCCCATCTACAACAGAGACAAGCTGGGACCTGTCAGCACTTGTATCACAGCGGTGACTTTTACACTGTAACTGGATGAAAGCTTTGTACCCAAGAAGAGAGGCTAGCTTGAAACGTCATTGTTATCTAGAAACCCAGTCCAGGGTTTTGCTGCAATGGCACCAAATCTTGGCAGACATCATCTCAGGAACTAATTAGCCACTCAGTGGCTAATAACCTCCAACTTCTTGTTAGTTTAGGAAGTAGCCATGCACATCAGAATAGACACAGAAATAGACACAGAAATAGACACAGGAATAGAATAGGAATAGGACTAGTTGGAAGGGACCTATAACGATCACTAGTCCAACTGCCCGACCATGTCAAGGCTGACCAAAAGTTAAAGCATGCTATTAAGGGCATCGTCCAAATGCCTCTTTTCAAAGTGCTGACAGGCTTGGGTCATCAACCACCTCTCTAGGAAGCCTGTTCCTAGAGTCTTTGGGCACCCTCTCGGTAAAGAAACATTTCCCAATGCCCAGTCTAAACCTCCCCTGGCACAGCTTTGAACCATTCCCATGTGTCCTACCACTGGATCCCAGGGAGAAGAGCCCAGCACCTCCCTCTCCACCTCCCCTCCTCAGGAAGGTATAGAGAGCAATGAGGTCGTTCCTCAGCCTCCTTCTCTCCAAACTGGACAAACCCAGAGTCCTCAGCCGCTCCTCACAGGACATGCCTTCCAGCCCCTCCACCGGCTTTGTTGCCATCCTCCTCAGGATACACTCAAGGATCTTAACTTCCTTCTTAAGTTGTGGGGTTCCCCTAACTGCACACAGTGCTCAAGGTGAGGCCACACCAACACCGAACACAGCGGGATAATCCCCTCTCTTGATCAGCTGGTTACGCTGTGTTTGATGCACCCCAGGATGGGGTTTGCCCTCCTGGCTGCCAGGACACGCTGCGGACTCACACTGAGCCTGCTGTCACCCAGCACCCCAGACCCCTTTCTGCAGGGCTGCTCTCCAGACATTTGTCTCCCAATTTGAGAGACTTGTGCCTGGCGTTACTGTGTCCCAGGTGCAGAATCTGGCATTTGTTCTTGTTAAATTTCATGCCATTGATGATTGCCTAATGCTCCAATCTGTCTAGATCCCCCTACAAGGCTTCTTGGCCCTCAAGAGAGTCAAGAACACCTCCCAGTTTGGTACCATCAGCCATCTTGCTAACGGTGCATTCAACTCTGCATCCAGATCAGTGATACAAAAATTGTAACTATATTAGGCTGCCTAACTGGGTCTGGACCCTGTTTAACCCTTTAAAAAGGATGACCAAGGAGCTCAACAGCCCTACAGAGTGCACCGAAAACAAAAATTACCATAATAACAGTTAGGAAACACCAGGTTTGAGGTTAGTTTTGTTACTACATGCTGCAGCAAAGAAAACCCACCCTGCTTCCAGGTTCTCCTCAAAGTTCCGCCACCCAGAAGACTCCTGCAGTTACTTAACCAAGGT
>NW_010511173.1:27526-34595 GCF_000687285.1 Phaethon lepturus | reverse complement strand
GTGTCATCTGCAAACTTACTGAGGGTGCATTGATCCTTTCATCCAGATCATTGATAAAGATATTAAACAGAACTGGCCCCAAAACTGAGCCCTGAGAGAACACCGCTTGTTACCAGTCACCAACTGGATTTAACTCCATTCATCACAACTCTCTGGGCTCAGCCGTCCAGCAAGTTTTTTACCCAGCAAAGTGTACACCTTTCCAAGCCATGAGCAGTCAGTTTCTCCAGAAGAATGCTGTGGGAAATGGTGTCAAAGGCTTTACTAAAGCCTAGACAACATCCACAGTCTTTCCCTTGTCCACTAAGCAGGTCATCTTGTCACAGAAGCAGGACCTGCTTTTCATAAATCCATGCTGACTGAGCCAGATCACCTAGTTGTCCTGTAAGTGTCGCATGATGGTACTCAAGACTATCTGCTCCATAACCTTCCCTGGCACCGAGGTCAGACTGACAGGCCTGTAGTTCCCTGCATCCTACTTACGGCTTTTCTTGTAGGTGGGTGTCATATTTGCTAACTTCTAGTCAACTGAGACCTCCCCAGTTAGCCAGGATTGCTAATAAATAATGCAACGTGGCTTGGTGAGCACTTCTGCTAGGTCCCTCAGTACCCTTGGGTGTATCTCATCTGGCCCCGTAGACTTATGGTGTCTACGTAGTGTAGCAGGTTGCTAAGCATTTCCCCTTGGATTGTGGTGGCTTCATTCAATTCTCCATTCCTGTCTTCGAGCTCAGGGGGCTGGGTACCCAGAGAACAGCTGGTCTTACTATTAAAGACTGAGGCAAAGAAGGCATTAAATACCTCAGCCTTTTCCTCATCATTTGTCACTATGTTTCCCCCCACATCCAACAAGGGATGGAGATTCTCCTTAGTCCTCTTTTTTTTGCTAATGTATTTATAGAAACATTTTTAATTGTCTTTTACGGCAGTAGCCAAGTTAAATTCTAGTTGGGCTTTGGCCCTTCTAGTTTTCTCCCTGCATAACCTCACAATATCCTTGTGGTCCCCCTGAGTTGCCTGCCCCTTCTTCCATAAACTCTCCTTTTCTTTCCCCTGAGTTCCAGCCAAAGCTCTCTGTTCAGGCAGGTTGGTCTTCTTCCCTGCTGGCTCATCTTTTGGCACATGGAGATGGCCTGCTCCTGCACCTTTAAGATTTCCTTCTTGAAGACTGTCCAGGCTTTCTGGACTCCTTCACCCTTCAGGACTGCTTCCCAAGGGACTCTGTCAGCCACAATTCTCCATTCCTGTCTTCGAGCTCAGGGGGCTGGGTACCCAGAGAACAGCTGGTCTTACTATTAAAGACTGAGGCAAAGAAGGCATTAAATACCTCAGCCTTTTCCTCATCATTTGTCACTATGTTTCCCCCCACATCCAACAAGGGATGGAGATTCTCCTTAGTCCTCTTTTTTTTGCTAATGTATTTATAGAAACATTTTTAATTGTCTTTTACGGCAGTAGCCAAGTTAAATTCTAGTTGGGCTTTGGCCCTTCTAGTTTTCTCCCTGCATAACCTCACAATATCCTTGTGGTCCCCCTGAGTTGCCTGCCCCTTCTTCCATAAACTCTCCTTTTCTTTCCCCTGAGTTCCAGCCAAAGCTCTCTGTTCAGGCAGGTTGGTCTTCTTCCCTGCTGGCTCATCTTTTGGCACATGGAGATGGCCTGCTCCTGCACCTTTAAGATTTCCTTCTTGAAGACTGTCCAGGCTTTCTGGACTCCTTCACCCTTCAGGACTGCTTCCCAAGGGACTCTGTCAGCCAGTCTCCTAAACAGGCCAAAGTCTGCCCTCCAAGAGCCCAAGGTGGCAGTTTTGTTGACTCCCTTCCTTACTTCTCCAAGAATCAAAAACTCTATCATTTTGTGATCACTATCGCAAGACAGCCTCCAACCATCACATGACCCACAAGTCCTTCTCTGTTCACAGACAACAGGTCCAGCAGGATGTTCTCCCTAGTTGGCTCAGTGACCAGCTGTGTAAGAAAGTTATCTTCCACAGACTCCAGGAACCTCCTAGACTGTTTCTTCTCTGCTGTATTGTATTTCCAGCAGACATCTGGTAAGTTGAAGTCCCAACAAGATCAAGGGCTAGTGTTTGTGAGACTTCTCCCAGGTGTTTTTAAGATATTTCATCTGCCTCTTACTCCTGGTTGGGTGATCTATAACAGACTCTCACCATCAATATCTGTTTTGTTGGCCTTCCCCATGATTCTTACCCATAAACTTTATCATCACCATCATTAAGCTCTAGAGAATCAAAACATTCCCTGACATACAGGGCTACCCCACCGCCTCTCCTTCCTTACCTATCCCTTCTGAAGAGTTTATAGCCATCCATGGCAGCACTCCAGTTGTGCGAGTCATCCCACCATGTTTCTGTGATGGCAACTATATCATAGTTTTCCTGCTGTACAATAGCTTCCAGCTCCTCCTGTTTGTTGCCCATGCTGCATGCATTGGTGCAGATGCACTTCAGCTGGGCTATTCATCCCGAGACATTTTTTGGGGGCAAAGCCAAAATGACCATTCTCAGGCACTTCCATGGTTACTAACCTACCAGTAACCCTTGCATCTTTGCTATTGCATGGATATCCATCTCCTACCTCCACTGAGATGGCAGACCAAAGGACCTTCCTAGCATGCCATGCTGCATGCATTGGTGCAGATGCACTTCAGCTGGGCTATTCATCCCGAGACATTTTTTGGGGGCAAAGCCAAAATGACCATTCTCAGGCACTTCCATGGTTACTAACCTACCAGTAACCCTTGCATCTTTGCTATTGCATGGATATCCATCTCCTACCTCCACTGAGATGGCAGACCAAAGGACCTTCCTAGCATGCCATCCCTCAAACATGGGCATGCCACTCCCAGGCTTATCTCTAGCAAGCTTGTTTTTATCCCCTTCCCCCTTCAAATCTAGTTTAAAGCTCTTTCAATGAGCCCTGGTAGCTCCCATACAAAGATTCTTTTCCCCCTTTGAGAGAGGTCTAGCCCCATCTGCTGCCAGCAGGCCTGGTGTCATGTAAACAGACCCATGATCAAAAACCACAAAGTTCCGCTGGTGGCACCAGGCTCAGAGCCAGGTATTGATCTGCTGGCTCTTCCTGTTTCTTCCCTCATCATTCCCTGCAACTGGAAGGATAGAGGAGAACACTACTTGTGCTCAAGATCCCTTAACCAGTCAACCCAAGGCCTTGAAGAAGGCCATTTGTTAGCACCTTCCTCCTCACCTAGCACTGGCAACCTGTCCGGCTTCTGCCAACCCATTCAAACCGAGGAATCTCCATGACAAATATGCCAAATAAATACTTTATATGATGGTCCTGAGGAACTTAGAGACCATCATACCCCAAGCACATGTACTTTATTATCCCCTAAAGACAATACTCCAGACTGCAACATGATACCTCTGAGGTGCAACTCACATTCCCTTCCACAATCCCTGTACTAGGGCAGGAGCACCAAGCAAGGGGCAGGAGATAACATCTCAACATCACCATTTTCAATGGTTCCAATCACTTTTACTAAGGAGCAATCACTAAGAGTTTTGCTCCTCTATCTGGTATTACTGCTCCTCTATGCCACAGTAGAAGACACTAGACTGATGGTGAAAGGAGAAGCAATTTGGTGTGCATGTGGAAAATAAATTAATAAATAAAATCATACCCACAACACCATGCCACCAGCCCTGCTGCTTATTTCATGTCTGTCTCCAAGTGTCAAATATTCCTATTTTATTATTATATCATCATCACCTAGGGACTGTTGAGCTAATAAAGTTTGATCTTGGAGGCTGTGGAATGTACATCTTTGCTTACCTTGTTTCCAGAAATGTACAGATACCTGTGAGAAATGGCACAGGACTTAGCTGATCTACCTGGGGGATGGAAAGGATGACTTGTAGCACCTCTCAACTCCCACAGCTTTATTTTCTGTGATCCTGTAGAAATAGTACATTTGTATGGCAAAGATGACCATTCTTACTTCTAAGAGTTAATCCTTAGAGTTTTGAGTAAGACATAAGACTGTACTTCAGGGTTTACATTAATATTAAGGATGTGTATTTTTTCAAAATGATGTGGATAGAGTTTCATCCACCTCTCTCTGAAGCACCTCATGTTGGCCAGGCCTGGGAAGGAGGGTCAGGCAGACCGCACTTCTGACCCAGCACGACAGTTCCAGTGTTGCCTATCTGTATATAAAAACATGGGCATTGAATACCTGCTCACACACAGAAGAGCACTTAACATGTCTCCCATTTTGAAAGGTTTCACTATCTTAAGTCACATTTTACATGTTACATATATGGAATAGCGATAAAATTAGTCTTTCCCAACTTGCATACATACACATATATACATATAATACATATATATACACACCTATAACTATATGTATACTTACAGATAAAATCTGTGTGCATGGCATAAAAGCATGATTATTTTTTTATCAAATACAAACTAACATTGTTACAGAATTGAACTTCAAAGGCTTTAAACACCAATTTAATCATTATAGCTGGGGTTTGATGACAACAGCATCAAACATGTCTCCCTTGAAAGATCAAACAATACTCTTCTGCTTCAGTAGGCAAAGTTTCATTCAATGACATTTTCGATCTCAAAGAATGTGAAGAAACTGATATTCTGCGCTTTAAGATGACCAGGAATCTTTTTTCCTCTTTCTTTTAACAGTTCTTGCAGATGTTTACATTTTACCCAGGAATAATTGTCAGTTTTAATTCCTTCAGCCCACTTAATCTAGTTTCTTTAGCACTGCCTTCAAAGTTAGACATGTGGAATCAAACAAATTCATATACTGATGTCTGGCAACCACTGAACACTGATCATCATTTTCTGTTCTGATCAACAGCTTTCACATTTGTTGCAGTTAGAACAGAAACAGCCACATAGTGAATTCCTCACCAAAAACTGGAAGAGGAAAGAACTAGTCAGGTTTTTACTGGTTTATGTCAGTTGGATCCATTATAGCTCTTTGTAGAAAAAAACAAGAGAGAATTTAGGAGGGCTCAAGCAGCCCCCAGTACATGACGAAGCTGGCACCTTTAGCCACTTCATTCTTCAACACTGAACAACTGTTGAGCTGATGCCTACCAATTTACACAGGAAGACGCCACATTTTCATTTTCCTCTAAGTCTCTGGGCAGCTTTTCTGTGTTCCCTTTTTTCTATATTCTCTACTGAGAATTTAGTATTTTTCAAATTTTTAATCCTAGAATAAAATTCAAGATATATTTTTAATAAACTAAAAAAAATGGAAAATATTTTATATGCAGCTTCTTCATATAGATTTTTCAGAATGACACAGATTAAAACCAAGCAAAAATATAAGAATTTGCCTTGGGACTGCTTGAGAAAGGAAAAAAAAAACACCAAAACAAAGCACCTGCTCTAAGATACAGGGATAGATTTTTCTCCACTGCTTCAGCCAAAGTCAAAGGAGGAGGGAGGCAAGGCAGAATAGAAGGGGTAAAGGAGAGATCTTCAGGTTTGTCTGCTACACATACAGCTCTGCATACATCAGAAACCCAAGCATTACACTGAACACTGATATATTCCCTGGAGGAACAATGGCAGCTCTTACTTACTTTGTCTAAGAGGGTGCTGGAAGGCTCCCAAATATTACACCGAAGACACTGATAAGTATAAAAATCAATATAGAACAGCACGTGCAGATATGGAGTCAAAGCTCATGTGATGAAGGTAGAAGAGGCTCAATTTTAGTCACACTTAAAGCATTTTCCCCATTGCTGGAAACATATATCCCACACTTCCAGAAACCATTGACAGAGAGCAAATATTGCCTCCTGCCCATCCATGCAATAGAAAAAACAACTGAGGCAATTGTAACAAGCGACAACGCTAATGTCTACATCATCACAGACTCTTCCTTGTCTCAAATAAACATTCCCTTTCATGATTATTCATGGACTCACCTTATAACATATACACCTAAGTCCTGGTAGGAATTTCCATGGACAAAACTTTAACTACTCCTTGAATTTTCTTCTTTGATTCAGATATATTCATCTTGCTGGGGTCACAGTAGAGTTTGTACCTTTGCCTGGTTGTTAGGAATTGCAGGTACATTAATAACTGTAGATTAAGAATAAAAAGTAGCTTGTCTAAGAGTAGTAAGTGCCAGAAATTTGGTAAGATAGTATTTGGAAAATAAAGCATATCAATTGTGATTCACTTATTGTCTCAACTGGAGTTTTATGGAGTTCTAGTTCAACTATGTTGAGAAGAGTTTCACTGAAAACCTTAATTTTGAATTAAAATGTCTAGGGAAGCAAATGCATTAGGACTTGTAATTTATTTTTCTTTAGCAGTCTGAAAAATCCATATCACAACATTTATTACATACTCAGAGATATTTTATTGCAGCTCTGCAGAAAATAGATGTTTATCCTACTGTGTCTCCGAACTCGGTAAGGCAGTCCTTTAAAAATGGAATACACAAAAGGCCAGGGAGTCCTACCCCTCTCTTGCAGAAAGTGTACACCCCTTGTGGCATCGGGAGTGGTGAAGGGCTCCCATTTGCTAATAACTTCTGGAGCAAAATGTCACGAGAAATTGTGTACAGATAGTTTCTGCCATTAGAAATGTTGTTTGTTTGTTTGGGGTTTTTTTTATAATGTTCCAACGTCTGCACATAGGACCCTGTCACCTGACTTTCAGAGAGAACTGTTATCTTCAGTGTGCAGAATGGCCCCACTGAACTTACACACATGTGCTCGGATGTTCACACACACTGTGCAAACACACCACAAGGAGCAAATACCTCAGAACCACAAGAAAGAAACTGATTTTCTCTTGGGGAATCCCGCATTAATCTTTTCTCTTTTCCTTTCTTGCCAGTAAAGGTAATGATAACACTGGCTCAATACAGCATAACTCATTAATACCAGAACCTAATGTGTTAAGCACTGTTAGAACTTCTAGCCCATTATACAAGAATGAAACCTAATCTAAATACAGAGTCTGAAACAAAAATCTATGACCTTTTTATTTTTTATTTGGTCGGTTTCTTGCTGACTTCATTTTGTTGC
>NW_010511173.1:17910-27495 GCF_000687285.1 Phaethon lepturus | reverse complement strand
ACATTTTGTAGAAGCCAACAAAAAGTAAGAAACCATTACGAAAGGCAGGACACAATAGAGCGATTATATAGTACCACCTAGAGTCCGCGACTGTTACACCACCTCTGAAAATAAAGCTTTTTCTGGACTTTCACTAAGGTTTGTGTGCAAGAGGTAAAAAGAAATCCTGTATTTTTTCCAGGGGCACAGAGGGTGTATTCCACTATGATGGAAACAGAGCTAGAATTGAGCATTTTGCATCCTTCATGCAGGCATGCTGGTTTTAGTGCTCTGTTTTCACAGATGTCATTTTCAGGATGCTTTATTATCCTACAGCTGATCCTTCAGAGAAAAAAACAGATCAAGGTATATAATGGTATATTTGACTTAATCATTTTGGCATGTTGGGCTTTTTGGTCTGTCAGTGTCTCCTGAAAGCGTATTTTTTCACCAGCCACTGCAGACAGGCTCACAGCATGTAACTCACATCTCAACAGCAGTTTCAACGTGACTAACTGTTGGCAATATTAGAACTTTTGAGCCCTGCCATCCTTGGGCATAGTCACAAGAAAAGCAGGCAAAAATGCATCAGGCTTCAAGGATACTAGGTCCCTCCCCCTCTTCACAAAAACTAAAGCATTCAGCCTCCCCTTTCAAATCTCCTCTCAAAAACACACCATGAATCCCATTTAATTAGAAATGCTCTCACACATTCATTATACCAGCTGGTTCCGACTCAGAAAGCATATTCTTCTGGCTCATTACTATACACAGCACCTCTGTTCAAATACCAAACTCCGTAAGCAGGACCTGCGTTTTCTCTGTGCTTGCTTATGCCGGGGGTTGAGCACGCCGGCAACCCTTAAACAACAGTAACAGGCCACTTGGACTTCCAGGGACACATGAAAGAGGAGTGGACAGACAAATCCATGCCCACACACCTCTTGCCTCTCACTTCCCCTTCTTCCCACCCCTTTCTACCCAGCCAGTCAGCCTTTCCTCTTGACGCTATTCCATTTTGTGAATATCTCTTTTCTACAGAGGCTTGCCCACGGCTATCGGTGGTCCACAGAACGGCAGAATTAATGCAGTTGATATGCGATAGAAAGGGGAAATGTTGGCAATATATGATTACAGATTAAATGATGCAATTTCAGGGTCAGCACTACAGAAGGCACTTATGAAGAGGCTGACAAGTGAAGATGAATGGCAAATGAACGAGGGCAGTTACAGTGTTTAGTGTACGTTTGCCTTCTCGGAGATCTGTAGACTCTGCTACCATCTGCTGGTTTATGAAAAAGAGCCAGGGAATCTATTTTAGTGACTTTATATTCATAATCTTTCAGCTGTCTCTCGTTATGAGAGCAGTCCTCATTTCAGGTCACAGCCTACCTTCAGCCTCCACAGAGCTGTCAATTAGGCTCACTTGTTTCCTGATGCATTTCCGACAGCAGGCATGAGGAAGAATGGCAAACAGACAGTGCAAAATTTATACTAAATCCAAATGATATATCCCAGAGTAAGGCCCATCCTCAGTATTTTGTGAGAAAGAACAAATGAATCAATGCAATTAGTTCCAGCTTATTCTAGAGGGCAGAGGGTGAGGACAGATTGAAAGGTATTCAATTCTGGTTTTGAATGAACATACCCTTCATTATGTTTCCCTATAGAACTGGTATATATATACTCCACTGAAATCAATGGAGCAATGCAACCTGCTATCTTTTGAGAATGTGATTCAGGGAGGATATAGGCCAGACCTTAAATGTAACTTAATGCAAAGTTATGGCCAAGTTACATTAAATAGAGGAAGAGAGAAAACATTAATGTATTTCCAAATACAGTATTTTGATTCTACACATTCTTCCCTTAGACACATGTAATAACACATAGACACTTACAGAACTCACAAAATAAACCAGTTTTAAAATTACCACCTCTTCTTCATCCATTTAGCCTGTTAGGACTATCAGGAAAGCGTTGGCAGTCGTGGGAGCTCTTACAGAAGAGTGGCCTTATAAATCGGATGCACATAATCAACCTAATTCGATAGAGCTTAAGGCCAAAAGAGATCATGGTGGCCACTTCCATACCTACCACAGTCTACAGACTTTTACCTAGTGACTCCTCTCTCAAGTCATCAATCCTAGCTGAGCTGGGGTTTCAGAGTGGAGAAAAGCGCATATATGTTCCTCAATTCAGAAGATTAACTACATGCTCAGGTCCTCTATGCTCACTCAGCCTTATTTCTAGTGCACAGTAAGGTCCACCTTGGTACTAGAACAAAGTTGTAGCACTCCATGGGGAACTGAAGGAGCAGCAGCAAGCCAGAGAGACCATATCCCTTCAACAGCTACCTGGCTTCACAAAAAAGTCCATTTTTTCCCTCACAAAATTGGACTCAGCCTCAGCATTGTAAAGTAACAGCAAGCAGCTTCCTTTAGGACCTCCATACTAATACGCACAAGGAAAAGGGATATGCACATGCTGTTTTTGCAAGTGTAAGCATCACAGACAACCTGTGTTCAGCGCTTGCTATCTAGCAAAAAGGAACCTGAGGTTACTGAAGTCAATGAGAAAACATGGGCTGTGTCTTTTACTCCTACACAGGCTATACCAGAACTCGTTTTAAAATAAAACTGGACACAAATCCAGTAGTACATATTCTCTGGAAAACCAGTATTAAGGTGGCTGACATATGCTGCTTGGTTCAGAGGTGACATGAGCCAACAGATATCTTGCAGATGAATCACAAGTAAAGCCCTGATGTATCCCTGAGGGATTTGGAGCAGTCTGTCTGGAGATGGACTTTTCTTGGTGTATTTCAGACAGACCTTTCCTATTACTACACCATTGTTAATAACTCTGTACTTCTATAAGCAACTCTGTGATGAACACACACAAAAGAAAAAGAAATATTTAAAACCACATCTGATAATAGATTTAAATCTTTAACACTCCATAATAGCACATCATCCTAATATTTGCTTTTGGGAGGGAAAGAGACCAAGTATCCCATCAGGATAAGCCAACATGAATTATAGACCATTCACTGCTTGTCATTAACAGGCGTGGAAGAATATGGTAAAAGATCTGATTTGACCAAAAACATAACATCACAGAATGAATTATTGATACAATAAACTTGCTGAGGTTCTTCATACACCCAAGAAGCCAAGGGACAAATGAAAGAATCAAAATCCAGTCACATGGTTACCCATCTCTATTAGATTAATTCAGTCATCTACAGGATTTGTTACTTTATACCAAAGAAACTGGAAAAAAAATATTTACAATATGTTTGGTTATATTTATTAGAAAGCAGCAAAAGCACAAAGAAACTTTGCAATGACAGTTCCCTTTTTTACTATATAGTTAAGAAGAGAATTTAGCTCTTATTTTTGAGACCCCGGAAGGGGATAATCCGCAACACTGGAATAGAGCAATTTTTCAGTTGCTGGAGAACTACAAAATGCTGCAAGGGAGGATATGAAACACCCACAAATATAAACAATAACATAAGCTTCAGAGAGACATAGTAGGACTTCTGCACACAGTCAGCCTCTCAGCCCAAGGGGCCCAATGACGGTCTCTACTCCTTGCAGGTCCCAGCTCCAAGCTCAGTCTCCTTTCTGTTGAATCTGTTGAATTCATTCTGTTGAAACTGTTTAATTGCTCAGGGGAGTCTGATTTGCAAGTGCTCTAGGTCTAGAAGACTTAATCTATTTACAACACTACATTTGAAGAGCAGATGGCTTTGTGCAGGTATTAGGGAGCTGCTACCCACCATATGGGTTTGTGGAAGTATATACCACATAACAGGATATGCTGCACTTACTTGCCTTACTCAATAGTTTGTTTACATTAACAACTCCTGAAACACCCCCTATAAGGGAGGGATTTTTTTAGCATTGATCAATCTCATTTGGAAATAAGTCAGCAGAGGGAAATAAAATCCATCTCCTAAGATGTTTTACCAGTGAGATCAGAACAAAAATATTGCTTCGTGATTCACATGCAGCTAAGTGTTACACAGAGACTAATTCTCCTACTTGTTGATGTCAGACTCCCTGCAAGATAACTATGCATTTCATCAGAGAACCATTAAGATGAGCTAAAACTTATAAAAAAAATTATAGCAACAAATTTCCTTTATTTTCAATCTGAAGAAAATTCCGGAGCCAGATCATTCAGCTTTTGCCCATTGAAATTCTGTGATTAAAAAGCAATATAAGGTTAGAGCCCAGAAAACCTTTTTTTTTGATTAACCTGTTATTTAGCCAGTCTGTCATTTTACTGATGCAAACCACCACAGTAGAAAAGAGAGTTCTGAGTCATGGTTTATATATAGTTTAATTCTTCATGTATCCATCTTTCCCAGAGGAATCAGCTAAAATAAATCATAACTTTGTCATGGGAATACACAGATGCACATGGCATTCCTATAATAAATAATTAGATAGGAACTGCAAAGAAAAAAAAAAAAAGGGTCATTTGTGCCCCTTAAAATGTCCCTGGCTCACAAAGTCTTGCTTTCATATGGGTTAGTCCAATGTAATTATGATTTTTCACAAGAAAACAGGCTGATACACTTTGAGTGTGTGTGATAAGAATGAAATTTAACATGGAAAGGTAATAATAGTGCTCTGTCACTCTCTCATTCTCTCCCTCCTTTTGTTTCTGCTGTAAATTAACCAAATTTCCTTAAATCACCTGACAACTCCAAGAATCAACAAAAATGTTTCCATGAAACTACCATGAGGCAATTTCCATTTGCCATAAATCTCTGACTATCTGTTCGCAAAAAGAGTCTTCAAAAATGATCTTTTCCCCAGTAGGAGTTCTCTGTGTGGCATCGCACCTACCAAAATAGCCGCTTGGTTAAGCTACTTTCCAGAAACAGAGGCTCTGCCTGTTCTCTGCATGAAGCAGATGATGATTTTGCACATAATTCTGATACATCCCAGACACATTCCCAAGTAACTGAGTTACTCATGTTTCATTTCACAAAGAATTATACTGCTTCCCAATTCTGAATAAAGAGCTACATTTTGACATTTAACTTTTTCTTTTTTTCTTTTTTTTCTTTTTTAAATGGGGAAACAGGGCTTTTTTCCAACTCCAATGATAATCTCAATTAGTGCCTTTTTCTGAAGCCTTTCTAGGCATATAAACACCATTTACCAAGAGTAAATACTAAAAACTTCACGTTTACAGTATTAGAGAAAGGGGGTTAAAAGGACTAAATAAATATCTAACTCTGTAGTTGTAAATAGGGGCAACAGTTTTGCCTTCCCAGTAAAACCAGTAGTCAAATCTGGACCTAACTAAGTCAGCAGAAATCTTTCCCCTAATGAGGGTTAGGATTTCACCTTAAGTCTTTAAAGCAAGTGAAAGGAAAGAGCAAGACTTGCCTCTATAGCAAGAAAAGAGAGCAAAGAAAGAGGAAAATTTTCTTTTTTTAAGAGTTAAAAGGTCATTCATCTTTACAAAAGCTAATGAAACAAATGTCATTAGACGTAAGAGATATGAAAGGTCAAATAAATATCCTGAACATGGAGCTAAAATGTTACCAAAAGACTAAAGGAAAAGGATAGGCACATTCCTTCCTTTGAGGATAAAATGATTAAAGAATAAAAATAATTTTGGAAAAAAAATCTCAAGCAAAAAAAAATCCACATAGCAAACATTTGAAGTGACAAGCCTGCGTTAGGAAAGAAATAATATCCCATTATTAAATATCTAAGGAGCAAGAAGTAACAAGAAGCTATAGTGATCTTATTGTCTAGAACATTGTTGAACTTGTTTTTTAAAACTTGAAATTTCATAGGAATCATACCCTACAGAAAAAAGACCGTTCCATGATCGAATATCTCTTATATTCAGTCTGAATAGTCATCTTTCATCAACTGATGAAAAGCAAAGGGAAAAAAAGAAGTAAGTCCAAAAAGAAAAAAAAAGCAAGGAGAGATATTTTAATTCATCAGTGGATCAGTTTACTAAAGAAGGCATCAGACTACATTGATCCTTTGACTCAGGGTTCGATAACTATTTTCACAATCATCCTTGAAAAGAAATTTACCTTTAGGGAATTTTCTTTTAAAATTACAATTTTTTAGAACTGTAAATGGAACACTTGTCCAATGCAAAAGGTCAAACCAAAACAAGAGAGTCACTGACATTGCCACCAAATTCCAAGAAGAATCAGGGCTATCATCCAAAAAGATATATTCAGGATATAGCATTTATGTCTAAATGCTGCAGGTTTGGGGAAATTAGTGGGGAAATTTTATTAATTTATTCATTTATTCTTCTGTATTTACTAAATTTTCATCACTAGACATTGTCTACAATTTTAGATCCTTTATGATAAAAAAATAGACATTACTATTTTTCTCATGACTTCAGTAACTGTCAGTGTTCTCATTCCTTTCCCTTCTTGATTCTGACAAGGACTCTGAACAATAAGTTGATTATCATAATGCCAAATATGCTATTTTTAGAGATGCATATGTTCCGGTTAATTCATAGCATATTTTGTATATTTTCTAATTTGATTACTTGAATTCAGCTATGATGTGATCCAAGTCCAGGATACACTTTCTCCTAATTTAATGCCCTGCTTTAAAAATATGACCCTTCTCTTCTAACTTGAAAAATACCAGCTGCTCTCCAATAGGATAAACACGATTAAACTGAAAAAATGTCCTATTTCTACACACAGTCACAGGGTACATGCGCCTGTTTCCAGATGCTAAGTATTCCACGCTGTCATGTAGTAAGTGTGCTGTTGTAAGGTGTATCTGTGACGGAGAAAAATGGAACTGACTGCTGCTCTTAAATCTTGATGTCAAAGAATTCCACACAGAAGAGTTAAGCTTCACCAGCTGTACCGTATGCATGAGGCAATTAAGCACAGACACAAGAACTAAACTACCCAGCGTCTGTTGTCTCATGATTAGGACAGACATAGTTTCTATGAGCCAGTCTTAAGTGTCCTGATCTTCCTGCTTCTCCCCTTGCGAGGGATAGGGCTGGGCAGAGATTGACGTGTCACGCTCTGCCACAAGCGAACAGAATTACAGCCAGACCGCAGGAAGGATGGGAAGGGAGCCTCACATAAAACGCTCCTCAAGGTGTGGGCGGAGTAACTGTGGGGTAGGAAGGCAGGAATATACAGTCTGACCACAGTTCTTCAGTAAACACTCAGCCATTGGCATGCACAAGACAGCTCAGCCAGCCCTCTTCTACTGATGGTAAGACTGCTATGAGTTATTTCTTTTTCACTGCAAAACATGTGCATGCAAGCAGGTCCTGGAAAATTACCAATGGGCTGTAAAAACACACCTTTGATTATTCAGAAATTACTAGTTGCTTGTCCATATCTCCCTGAGGGCCAGAGGGATGGGACAGAGGAGGGAAGCACATGCAGAACGAGTTCCCTTTTGCCAGATCCCAAATTACACGAGCAGTATGTGTAATGTCGTTGCACACCTTTGAAACTGCTGTAGTTACTCACACAGCCCTCCAGTTAGTTTCATAAACTAAAGTTCAACTTTTATTTTCCTTCATGCTTTCCTCTAGGGCTGTAGAGAGGACTTTCTTTCCCTGCCTTTGGGCCCCTACTCTGCCTTAGACTGCAGCACTTCCCTTTGGGTCTACCAACTCCAGCCTAGCTCCAGCGGTTACTGTGCCACTGAAGACACTTAGCTCCAGGAGCTAAAAAAAAACCAAAAAAACAAAAAAAAACACCACACCAAAAACCGAAAACAAAACAAAAAGAAGACCACAACCAAAAAACCACAAACCCTATTTTTTGTTCATATCAACAAATTCAGCTTTATCTGGAGCAGAAATCTGAAGTGCAATGGGAGCCCAAAGAAAGTCTCTCTCTGATCCCAAGCAAATCTACAAAGGTCAAAACTCCTCTCAGGCTGGATTCTCTGCCCAAACTAATATTTTACCCTCTCTTGCAATTAAAGCATCTACAGTATTCTCTGCTGGGGAATAGCTGTCACCTCTAGCATGTTGCTTTCCTAATCATCCGCACCCATCCTGCCTGTCTCTGACCTTGGCTAATACAGGCTTGCCCTGCCTGCTTCCATGCAGAATGATAATGTTCTTACATCATTGTTTTAGCCATGTCTTTACCCTCTTTTAACCCCATTATGGAGTCTGACTTCTCTGTAGGATAAAAGACAAAACTACTTACCTCTGTTGCGCAGTTCTGTGAAGGACTCACCTCAGCTATCACCTCTAATTAGTACCAAGTGGTTGAGTGACTTGTTCACCCACATTTGCATCTCTTTCCAGCTTTTCCCACTTCATGAACTAGGTGATCTTCATAAAACATCCGTGAGTCATGTTCACCCTCTTTCTTCATATGAACCCACCACAAAATTCCCATAAGTTGCAAAGCCTATTAAAAGCTTGACAATAATTAGGCTGTTAAAACACCAGAAGTTCCACTTACCATTTTAACCAATATTTTCTCACTGCTTCATTTTTGCCCCTTCTCCTTCTGCATTCATCACTTGTCTTGTACTTACATTGTAACCCCTTTTTGTAGCATGCTTTTATGCTCAGCTTTTTGTAGAACACTAAGCACAATGAGACTTTGGTCCACAGCTTGTGTCTAATTACTACAGTAGTGCTACTTCTAATATTAAATTGAGCTGAACTATAAATTATACAAAATTGCCATTTTCACATGCCGATTAACATGCTGAGATACATTCTGAGGCCACTGTATATATTTGCATTTCCTATCAAGACTGCTGTTTGATATGTACTTTACATATACAGTTAAAGCTACAGATAGGACCCATAATTCTTTCCCAAAAGAAAATAAACATGCTCTATCCACTGCTGCTGCTCCTTCTGATCAGAATACCCTTTAGTTAAAGTACGATAAATGGATAAGAATGAGACCAAATTCCAATTTTTCAACTGAAATTTTTCAATTACTGCAGATTTTACACCGTGTACCTCGTAATTCTTGTTGGAAAAAGCAAAACAAAACAAAACAAAAATCCTAGTTGTTCCAGCACAGGAGGCATACAAAATCATCCCTATCTCATTTACCTACACTGTGGATGCCACATTCCCTTCTGGCAAACTGGAAACGAAGTTTAGGTTCTGCAGAACAGCAAAGGTTAATCCAGTAGACCAATGTTTTCATAAAATTAATTTAATAAACTGTTCATGTCTATAAAAGAGGATATTCCTACATATTTAGATTCAAGAATCTCTGAAAATTTTTGCAATGGACATGTTTGTAACATTCTTTCTGCAACGTTCCAGGGTGCTGCCTGCATAGGTCTTAGCAGCCTAGTACTGCTCTAGTGAGCGTTTCAAACTCTGGTAGTCATCTAGGTGTATAATGATGGTGCACGCAAGATATATGGTATTTTTGTTCATCTGAGAAACAAACATTTTGGAGAATGTTTGTCTGAAAAGCCAAGTCCTCAAAAAAAAAAAAAAAAAAGAAGAAAAAAACCCAAACAAAAAACAAAAATCAAGTCAAGGTTTTTCAGGTTACAGGACAAGAAAGACTGACAGATTTCCAAATGTAGTTCTTAAAATATTCACAGTACACCATTGCAT
>NW_010511173.1:8787-17879 GCF_000687285.1 Phaethon lepturus | reverse complement strand
CATTCCTGCAAAGAACTGGAACACAGGAAACTGGAGCTCTGTTTTCTGAGCTTCCAATGTCTGTAGTATATTTGAGAAGGAATTTTAGTTTAGTCCTAGAGTTCATTTACACAAAACCAGAAAAGAACAACACCACAAAAAAACCCTGGAAAAAACCCCACAAGAACACCCACAAGAAAAAACTCCAACAAATTCCAGTTACCACTTGTCTTGAGGAATATGTAAAAATATTTGTTCAGATATCAAGCTTGGCAAATTTTGAAGACATTTTACTCAGTGTAGAAAAGATTGCACTCAACTGCTTGCCACTTTCAAATGAAGATTTTTCGCCCATAACTCTATGCGTAACAGTGAAAAATATTCAAACATACCACAGAAAATAGACTGGAAGTCAGTCCTGAATCAGAGGGACCAATTCATAAAACACAAAAGAAAAAGGAAAAGGGGGGGGGGGGGGAAGGAAAAAAAACCACATATACCAAAAGTTATTTTTTTGTTTTGTTTCCTTCTTGGTTTGGTTCTGGGTTTTTGTTGGTTGTTTTCTTTCTTTTACCGACATAAACTGATAATCAACAATTTATGGAAACAAGGAAGGAAGAATTATGAATGTGAACAAGCTAATGAGTAATGCTTTTGATTTTTAAATTCTTCAACATGAAAATCGCCTATTTGGGAAGCTGGTATTTATCGAGCAAGACTGTTGTTAAACAAACAGCACAACTTTTAAAGAAGATCAGACTGAAACTCAAACTTACAAAACCCAGTAAAACAAGGATCCCTGAGTTTGGAACCATGAATAAAATGTTTACAGTCTTTCACATTAAACCTGCATAAATCCTGTTATTTTTAGCAACAAACAACTGAGTTATTTTCTAAAAGAAAGCTAAAACCAGCCTCTAGCAGAATATTGCACTGGATGAGATAAAGCAGGGATTAAAAACTAGCGTTTCCTTGGTAGAAGCAAAATACCTAAAGCACGATGTAGTACACCAAAGAAAATATCAGTCCATACTTCAAGAACCAGGTTTTTTGCTGGTGTAAAGCAGTATAACTCCACTGACTTTAACTATACTGATTTACACTTACTGAGGATCTGGATCATAAAATCTTCATTACTGAAATGAAGTGGTTCTTGCCATCAATTGGACAATAGTTTCAATAGTATCCATAAGTTTAATATCTGGTAAAGACCCAGAAAAACCATGCAAATATCATCAGATATCACTGCTATACATTGGCTATTAAATAATAACTAGTATCCTAGACACAGCACTAAATAAAAGAATTGTTAGTATTTTAAATCCAGGTCAAGTTAGCTTTGTGACAGGAAATAAGAGCTGATAAGAATCACTGTACATAACGATTTTGACAAACCAAAGTATATTGTACTTCCAAAAAGATGCTTATAGTGAATCTTCTATGTCTTAGAATAGGATTAAATAAAAACAAAATAAATAAAATAAAACTGTACTTCAAAAAGCAAAGATTCACCAGACACCTCTTCAACCTGAAATTTATTTGGAATGCAGAGGAACATCTGTTGCCTAAGTTTACAGCTGGAAGATGGAGATCCTGCCAGTCAGGAAAGGAGTGCCTGAACAACCACATAGTGGATCTTGAGAGGTTCTTTAACAGGGGAATCACTTGATAATTTGCTGTTATATGTGGGGAAAAAAACTTTTAAAATAACCATGAGTATAAAGTGTAACCGCCTCCAGATTTTCTTGTCTGAAAAATGAGACCTGCAGGTTTGGACAAAAAAGAAACAGACTGAGAATAATGAATTCTGTCCAGAGCAGATGAACCATCACAAGAATTAATTTTGCAGTACCTCAAATGCCAATCTGTGACAACCATGAGCAGAGAGTGAATGTTGGATCCTTTGGCCCCAGCATAGGAAATGTTTTGAAGGGGAAGTCTTTGGAGAACCAACACTCCAACAGCATCCCTAAATTCCAATTTGACAGCCCAATTAACAAAAAAATCTTGGTGATTTTAAAACTCAAAAGCAGTTTAATGATACCTGATGACTTCTAAAAGAAGAAAACGAAGTTTCTGCTACAACCCATTAGTTTAAACTTTCACCCCTGCCATCTTGTTGAAAGAACTATGGATAAGTACCGAATGTGACCTGCTTTGCCCCCTCAAATACTTGCAGAGACATTTACACTCAATATCTGTAGATTTCCCGCTCTCAGCTCTTCATACTACGTGGGGTTTTTTTGCAAGTATTTTAGTGTAACACGACATCCAGAACAGGACTGTGTAATCAACACAATAAAAATAGGCTTCCTGTTTTGCTGATGCAGGTGGAACTCTGCTACAGCAGTGCCACTGACAGCTGAGAGGACTCTATTGCGGTCACCTGTAAGAGTTCACACCACTTTAGATGGGTTTTAAAATCCATTTGAAAAAGAGAGAGATGCAAGAAAATTAGTAATGGATGAGTTGGAAATCATTACAAAGAATCTTTCTCACAGACAGGATGTGCAAGCAGCTGGCTGGATTATACATACCTCGGTAATGATGGCTTCGGCATCTTTAATGGTGTAAGATGTGCAGCTTGGCTAAGTAAATATGAAAAGATCCTGCTACCTCTGTGTAATGTACACAATTACAACAGCTAAAAAGCTAATGACAGTACCTAAAAACTATTCTCTTTTTCCAGGTCCTAACACACTCTCAGTTTCACATCCCTTCCTTTCCAGTTTGTTTTACCTGACTTGTCATCTCTAAACCCTTGCATGTGTTGAGATATATATCACACAATGCACAAGGCAAGGCAACACTGCCATGCAGCTAATCCCTTCATTCAAACATGAGAAAATTCAACCCTTTCTTGTCAGTGCTACGTGGGGTTTATTTACCCCGCCACAGTGACTTCTGTGGTCATAGAGTTGGATCATTATAAAAAAGACTACAAAACATACATACCCAGCAATCTTCAGAGGAAACCAGAAATAATCAGTAACTGATGCATAGCTGAAAAAAACCCCTGAATTTGTCCCCACAGGCATTATTTGTGCATCCACGCACTTAATATTTCACATCACATCTGACTGTTTGAGTAAATAAAGTGACATTTTGATTATGGAACATATTAGAGACTGACAGTAGTTTTATTGATCTATTAAAACATTTGAAGGATTGATTACTACAGTTTCAAAATCATTCATTTCAACAGAGGTATGGGCACCAGAGTGCTGTAGTACATGGCAAGTAGGCAAGCACAAAGCCTGAATAATCCCAATTAAAAATGTAGGTCTAAGACTCATAAGCGAAGAAACACTTTATACTTTAAGGAGCCATTCCACGATGTTTGCTTACTGCAGTGATGCAGCTTTCTTTTTATAGGGCCCTAGAAGATTTTTCCTTCATACTCTGCCCTTGGTATTCTGAAGGGAAAAACAATGTGGTTATGCTTTAAATCCCCTAGAATGCAATAATATATGTCCAGTAATGAAATTAAGCCAATCTCACTACAATCAGGTGCATAACAATAATTATACAATTTAAATAAGTCACTTCAGTTTGGCTTCACCAGTAATCCTCTCTCTCACACCCAAATGTAACCAACGCACAGCACTCCCCTACCCCTTAACTGATAATCCAACAAATAAGCCCTCCAGATTTCACAGTAAAATGGCTCCATTTTCCATCCATATTGTGCTGCTATCCATGCCTAGTAATTTAAAGCCTCCTAAGGTTCCCTAAAGACCCAAGAATGTGGGAGGCAGAAACAACACACACGTCTTCAGCAGTGCAATTTTATCACTGTGATGCCTTCAAATTGTAGTCTCACCATTACCAGACCCCTTAGCATAATCGCCTGCGGAGGCAAGGGTGGGGAGAGAGTACGGAACAAAATGTAACAAAAAGCAAAATACTTTGAGAGGTGTCATGGCCTTCCTGTAACACAGAGATGAAGTTTTATAAGAACTGAAAGGGAGGTTAAAAAGAAAAGAAAGACTCAAGATAGGGATCTCTTATGAGATGTATCCAGTAGCATCTCAGGGCAGAAAAATGACATGAGACATGACCAGCATGAAAGACACCCAAAACCAGAACCAGAAATACAGTGCTCATGTCACATGCTTCCACAAATACCTGCAAGAAGGATATCTTGAGTTTTACTGTAAGTTTTATTTCACGCATGTTTTCACTCAGCTCCCTGAAGACAATGGTGAAGGAGCTCCTTCTTGTAAAAAAAAAAAAAAAAGGGAAAAGAATATATTTTTTTTTTAAATTAAGATTAGATGAAACTGTTGCAAGAACATAACTGTAGCAAGGACTATGCTGTACAACAAGGAAGCTAAAGAAAGTAGTAAGAGCCTGTAAAAGAGATTAACTAATACCTTTTCCCATTGTAAGCTTCACTCTTCCTACAGGACAGGAGAGGAGAAAGGTCCCTCCAAGCTGCAGTCCTTACCTGGACCTCCTGTTCCTAGGTCAACACTGCTTTTTGTCATCCATTTCAGAGGGCCAAAAACAAACCTTAAAGCTGACCTAGATCCAGCTTGGTATAAGGGTCCTATTTTGTCTTCCTTTGCCTTTATGGCAACACATTAAGACCTTCACATATAAACCACATTCCAAAATCTAAGCCCAACCTTTTTGTCAGGTGTTTGAGAGCTTTTGGGTGGTTTTAGTTCTAAAGAAAAAAAAGGGGGAAGAAATAGTGAATATAACACTTCTGGGGGAAAAAAAAGGCAGCAGGGAATTTCTGTCAGTTGAAGACAGTTTTTCAGTAAGCATCAAAAATAAAAGTTTAAAGACAGTTAAAAATACACTCCATTGTATTCCAAAGGGGAATAATAATTTTAAATGTGAAAATATGGTTATCGGTAAGCTACCACAAGCAGACTTGCTCTCCAGAAGTCTCTAAAGCAGAGAAAATCAGCTTATTACGATGTTGCCATTGCTCTGTGGCTCCTTCTGATACAGGAGGAGGCAAGGTAGAAATGCCTCCTGAATGTCCCACCACATTTATTTCTAGGGAGAAGAACCGTTCCCACAAAGAATCATACTTATTGCGACCTTCCATATGTAAAATTTACTCATCAGCCAAGTATTTTAATTCAGTTAAAAACATAATTTACTTTAACAAACTAGATGAATATTCCTTTTTAGAAAACCAGAAAATACACTGGCTTTATCCAGTACCGGAGGAACTAAAAGACCGTAAGAAGGAAGGAAAAAAACAGTGTTCCAAGCACAAAGAGCTGAAAAGAGAGGTAAAGAAGCAACCTGTCTAGACTTTTGTAATGAGGTTGATTTCTTTTTCTATAGCTTCTTACAGTTAACTAGCTAGTGGTTTATTATTTTATTTTTAATTGAACTATTTAAAAAAACAGAAGACAAAACCCACAATCCTAGATGCCAAACTCTCTCTCAGTTGAGGCACAAAATTCCAAAAACAATCAAGAGTTTGCCTGGTTTTAGTTCTTTATTCAGCACATGAGGCTTGAAGAGAAAATTCTATACTTTAATGAAAAGTTTTAAATACATGCCCAAAATTCATCATCAATATTTGAACTACATAGCACCAGCTGTTTCCAGCACTTAGGAAAGGTAAAGAAGGAAGCAGAATGGCACATAAAGCAACTGAATGGAACATGTAAATTAGCTTCATTGTACCAAATGCGTTAGAGTACAGAGCGCACGTGTTCTACCGGCAGTTCATTGGGCTAATTCGCTCATAGACTGCTGTATCACGTTCACAGAGAAACAAATGCCAGGAAGAATGCTTTTTAATGACAAGTGCTTTTTGTAACATCGACTACAGAGTGAACATGTAAATCTACTAAACCTTCGGTTCACAGGAACAGACAAAGAACACACAGCAATGAATCCCAGGTAGGGTAGCCTCTTATATTCTACTGTAGATTTGTTTACTGTGGCTGAACATGAGAGTGCTGTATCCAACACTAAAACAAAAAAGATAGCTGTAATGAGTCAGTCTGGTGTTTCTGAAAAGAGTCACAACCTCTGACATAGATCCCAAGCAAAGTATCTAGCACTGGTTTCATGTTCTAACACCCTTTTAATTAGGGTGTAGGCACCTATTCTGTATTGTAGAGATGAAGTAGCTAAATATATTAATTGTTATATTTGGTAAACAAGAATGATTACTCCATTGTTTTGACTAAAGGTATTTCCAAAGCAGAATCATGAATGCCTGAAATTACAACCAAGAGAGCATAAGATAGGAATAATCAAAGATGATCGTCCACACCGCGGAAGCAATGTTATCACTCTAGTCATGAGGCTGGAAGAGAATCTTCAGATTAAAAATCCACTGCAAGTTCAATGAACTGTCCCACAAGTCCATTAGAATATTAACTGTAGTCCTTTCAGAAAGTCTACCTGTGAATTAGGTCCAGGCCTATATGAACATTGTTAGTCACAATTTCAATTAACCTCACTTATTCTCTGTGTTTCCTTCTAGTGAACCTTGTTATATAATCTTTTTTTCCCCTCTGACTGCTGTGCTTTAGGAAAAAAAAAAAAAAGAAAAAAAAAGTCTTTGTGGTCTCCAGAAAAACTTCATTTTCATTGGTTTTAATAAGCTACTCCTTTCAAAATGCATTGACATTCACACCTCTGCTGTCAGACATACCCCATGTGAATGGCCCCTTAGACAGCCAAGCTGCAAAGACAATACTGTTGAATACTGAACCTATTACCTGGAAGTAGATATTTGGAGAGTCTGCAAATTCATTGTACTAATAATCCAGGTTTTTATTACAGTGTAAGGTCTCTTATTTTTTTAACACATGCTTCAGCAAATCACTATAAATACTAAAAATCACAAAAAAAACTATACCCAGTGTAGAGGGTAGTTTTCAGTGACCCAGAGCTGGTTTATCAGTTGCAACCACTAGAATAAGGATTGCAAATGGTTAAAAAAAAAAAAAAAAGTGTGTCCAAAGTGTTGTCTTTACTAGCCCCAAGAGCAGCTCTCTAAGAGCCATGAAAAAACACAATTAGGTCAGGACAGCCTAAAGGCTAGGTTAATTTGCACTGAGTTTGGAAAGAGTAGCAAGTCTTGAAGCATGCAGAAGGTGGTATTTGTATGCTTTCCATCACTGTGATCATCAGACTTCATCCAAACAAGGGAATGGACCTTTTTGATCTCCAGAGCTCCATTCCTTATACACAAGCCAAGCTTAGCATCCTTAAGGTGTTCCAAAGGCATTTATTTTAATTTTTGCAACTTTGTGTCCCCCAAGTTCAAGCCAAAATGGAACTAAAGATTCAAAGGAAGGTTTAAGCATTCAGAACTAAGAACTAGGCACTGAGCCACTCTTTGGACTGGGCTTAGTAGTAGAATTTACCCCTAGGCTGGTCATTAAACTAGGGAAATTCCATATTCTGACACAGAATTTCAAAAAAAGGCAGCTGACAAGACATCATCCAAGGCTTCTGTGTGAAATGGAGCACACAGTTTTAAGTGGCAGGTGGGGGTGGATGGAAGAGGAGAAAAGTAGACCATTAACATTTGCTAATCTAACTGAGATCCAGAAATTAGATCTATTTTTTCCTTCTATAGGACTTTAAAAACTGCTCTAAACAATAATAAAAATCTCCTAAATATAAGCTTCCTAAATGAGCTACATAATGTTCCATGCCATAATCACCACTGCAACAAGAAAATTGCTCAAATCGTTTTTGAGCCAGATTTGTCAGTCATGCTGCTCTGTGCTCTGAGTAACAATGTTCTGTGCAATTAATATCAATCCTTCCAACGCAACTCTGAGTTCTGATGCTCTGTGTGCTTCTGTCATTGCAGAAACCACGAAGCCATACTAGACTGTAACATAGAGCACCGATGGGAAGAAGAGAGAAAGAAATGGGGTCAGGGGGATACAAAAAAAGGCAAAAAGTTTTGCAGCCAGAGGCCAGGAATAGTAAGATAATTAGGGTGGGTTTTTTTACAAGATTGCAGCAGCTTGAATTGTTTCCCCCGTTTTATGTTTAATTACAGTTTTTATTGCACTCGTAAGAAATTCAGCTGCTGAAATAATCCAAGGAGCCAAGAACAATTCATTTCTCACCCTTGTTCAGAAACTTTCAGCTCAGCCATTATACACTCTCTTTTTGTAACACAAAGAAGGAACAAAGCGCTAGTGCACTCTTGTTTATGTTAGGGTCTTAGATGCCATCATTATTCTCAATCTGCCTGAAAATCCTAGGATAAGAAATGAATGAGGGAGACACAGGGGCATAAAGAGGATAGAATTCTTTTCCTCTGCGTCTTGCTGTGCCTCTGCATTGCAAATTTACCACTTACATCAACAAAACACACATCAGGTGATAATGAATGTATAGAGACCGCAAAGAGGGAAAAGTCACAACTCCAATACATACAAAACATCAGGCTCCTACATATGCTTAAAATTGTACATCATGTGCTGAGACCTCTGAAGAGACATTCACTCTGGAAACACAGGGATGGGAGAGGAAGGAGTACGTACAATGCCATTCCTAAAGACCATTCCAATCTGCTAAACACTGATTCCAACCAAACTTTAAAGCATAATACTTAGTGCAATACAAAACTGCAGGTACTTAATATCTGTGACCAGATCAAATACTAAGCCTATACCTGCCAAGCGGTATATGAGAACAAACAGGAGGCCATTGGACAGGCTGCATGCACCTGTCACACAGTATTTTCAGGCTTTGATCTACAACCTTGGCCCGTGTGGATAGTCATACTGAAATCAGTAAAATTTATATCAATAAGAGATAGTGGATTGGGCCAGTCACACATCTTTCATGGTAGGAAAACTGATTACAAAAACAGTCACTTGCATTCAGACTGTAAAAACAAGGCTTTTCATTCAGGAATTCTGGGGATATGGTTGGAGAAGGGAAAAAACACACTCTCCTTTGCGTTGAAAGTTAAAACTCAGTTTGATGGAAAGACAGACACACTAATGCACTACTCTTACAGAGAATTTAATTTCTCATCGTTGACTCGAGTCTTGTCTGCAGCTGTCTTCTTCAGAGTGTTTGTCCCTAGCCTCAGCTATCGCCCCAAACATGAGTAACAAGGCTATTTTCCTACAGAAAAGTGTCAATAAAAC
>NW_010511173.1:0-8756 GCF_000687285.1 Phaethon lepturus | reverse complement strand
ATCTGCAGAACCAAGCAGGAATTTCGTCTAAGATATGTTCACAAGCAACTGTCTCACCTGAAGGGACAAGTATTCCATTTTAATCTGATCTGTCAGCAGCAAGATTTTACCAGAATTAAGCTCAAGAGAAATGCCCCAAATGCCACACACTTAAAAAGAAATAAAAAATAAAAAAAGAAACAAACAATGAGCCCAAACAAACATGGCAAACTAAAACTTTCCACTATGACTGCGGAAACTGGCACAGCAAAACATCTAAGCGAAACCAAAGAACAGAAGCTGAATGAAAAATCAGCGTTCACCATTAGTAGAGTGCAGAACAGAACATTAACTATAGAAAAAGATGCTCAGTTCTTCCCTCAAGATCAGTCATTGAAGGACTGAACCAATCAAATTTTTCTAGCAAAGAACAACCCTAGCATATTCTAGACAGTGTGGGAGTTAAGGAAGAAAAATATTTAAAGGCCTTGTGATTACTTCACATGTCTTTGACCATCAAAAATGAGTCGAGGAGAAATAGCTCATAAAATAATATTTAGGTATGAAAGTAAAAGTTCACTGTGGTCAAACAGGCCTTCACAGCAAGTGTTCAGCAGAAATCAGTTTCAGCTGTCCCCTTGAACATGAGTAGAAGCCTTCTGGTGAGACACAAGGTTAGCCATATGCCCAAGACTTGTCTTTTTACCTTTGAAAGGCCTAGGCAAGTGACTGAATTTTCCAAAGGCGCGGGTGATTAAGAAAAGGGCCAAGACCTGCTGATCTTTGTGTTTTTATTCTTCAGAGAATTGTCAGAGCGCTGTTTATAATGGACAACTTTATCTTAAGACACCCCATCTCAAAGAGTGTTCTGTGGAATAAAAAAAGAGAAAGAACAACTTTTTCCTGCCTCTTACCTAATGACATCAGCATTTCCAGCCCTTGGCATCTCTGCTTTTCTCACTTCCTCCTTAGCATCTGCAGGCACACCTGGCAATAACAGAGTTTACAAACAAGCAATCTCATCCCTAATCCCACCTGGCTGTGATATGGTTTGCAGAAGATCACATTTACAATAGCATTGTATTTTAAGGCCCTTAGCTTTCAGAGGCTGTCAAAGCCAAATGTGGGAAGAACATTAAAGAGGAAGAAAACTCAAGTGATGCTGAGAAAAAAGTTCTGGATCTGAAGAAGAAAGCATAACTAATGGGTATATAAATTGGAACCTTCACAGCAAGCATAGTTCAGCCATTCAAAGAGTTGTATCTTCTGCACTGCGCAGCCTGGTGACAAAACCAGAGCGGTCCTCTGGGCATAAAACCCTCCGTTGCCTCTGTGATAACACCTCTGATTTTCCTGTTTATCACTTCAGATTTTATCTTCTCTCATTATGTTTGATTAATCTTGGATTTCTGGAGGAAATGGAGCAGGAAGCGGGATACAGCCTCAGACCGAGTCAGGCAATGGCACATTTACTCAGCTGTACCACAAAACACAGGAGCATCACTGCTGCAGCCAACTCCACCGGGGGGGTAACCAAGCATCCCCCTCCATGCCCCAGGGCACCTATACACCTGGGATATGGCATGAAAGAGACATAAATCTGACCCAAGGAATTCTCGTCAATGAACAGAAGAATACCAAGGTTCACTTCTTCAGCATTATATTTACTCTTGCCTGTGAAGATGTTAAGTGTGATATGTCATTTTCAGCTTACGCTGGTGCACCTCCAAATTTAAAACCCAGTTAAGTCTGTGTCACAATCACTTGTGCATGTAGGTCTCCTGGGCCCATTAATTACCAAGAACTAGCCACCTTTATCTATCTCAAGTCTTGCATCATTCATAATGGCTGATTATTAAAACAATACATCTTTCAAATTATGCATATCATAAAAAGATTGAGTGATAATTTCTCCACCTTAAAATATTCACAAGTAAGCTAGCACAAAATGACAAATTCTTTTCTACTCTGTTCAGTCTTTCCATTTGACTTACAGATAGAGAGTTCTCTGGGTAACTTGCCTTTCAATTTCTGTTTCCCAGACATTACTAGGAGCTGTTAAGCTTGAACTCTTGCTCTTGAACTTTCTGCAGTGTCATAATATCCAAACTTTTCTCAGATGAAATATCATTACTTTCTAAGTCCCATAAGAATTTTTAAAATCAATAATTAATACTATTAAGATGATGAGAAAAGCCAAGCTTCCCAGTACTCATTAACCTTGAACAGATCTAAATTCCTTTAATTGTTTTAAACTGGAAGATGGAATATCAACTCTATAAATATCTGGGAAAATTTTTCAATAGGCTTTCATTTATACTCACACAGAGCTACTGACTAATTTTTCAGCAGGGATACACAGTAGTTTCAGAAGGCCCAAGGAAAAGTTAATTCTCTCACAACTTGTAGGATGTATTATACCATAAGGAGTCACAGCTCTCCCCTTCTTTTACCTTTTCAAAACAGGTCTGGAGCAAAATACCCTCCTTGCTCTATTATGGAGGTCCTGCCCTTTACTTACCAGAAGTAGCTCCTGTATAGTTCTAAACTCTGGGGAAAACCACCATAATTAAATCGACTGAATAGTACATAACTATAAAACAATAGTGTTGTTTTTTTCGCTCCCTGAGACTCACCTCCAACAGGCCAATGACAATGGTAGCAGAGATCAGAGTGAAAGCTAACAACCCTCTTCCCAGCCACCCCTCTCTTTCCAGTCAGCCATCAGCAACAGCCATCCTTGTCTTCATGCCACAGTGATACTTGACTAGACACAGCGGTGAGCAGGGAAAATGAGTCGTTCCAAGATTCCAGCCTATCTTGTCCTCTCCATTTTTCCTGTAGCAGAGATGATCAACTTTTTTTCCCTGCCAAAACAATATTCCGTCAGAGCATGATACAAAGTTAGGGCAACTAAAACTGGGAACAATCTCTTGCAGTAAGGATGGCACAAAGCTGTTGCAATGGGGAGTAGAAATTAGTTTGCTAGAAATTCATTTGCATTAAGTACTTCCAGGGTGAAGAGAAGAATAGGGGGAGCATATCTTGGCAAATGGGTAGTAACAGCCTCAGTTCCTACTGCTGTTGCTAAGCAAGTCTCATATGTGTCCCAAGAGTCTGCCCTAAAGAAGGAAATGGAACAAAACTGGTGTTTGAATTTCCCCCTTCAGTATGAAAATTACATTTTTTAGCCTTGATACACTCAAGAGAACATTTGAGTTGGTGAGAAAAAGTGGGGCATTTTGCACTGGTAGCACACTGAAAAACAAGGAAGACCAGTTAGGGATTAATAGTCAATTATGCAACCCAGATAACCTTGGGTATAACACAGTATTGTTTGTTGTTTTTATGGTGACTTTTGTGTATAAAGCGTCCCTTCTTCATGAGGGAATATGAGAAGTTGTCATGTACTCTATGTGTCCTTGTAGCTGGGAGCAATAAAGAAGAGGCACTGAGCAGAAGTAGCACTTTTTTCTCCTTAGAAAGGAGGGTGTTAACTTACATCAGATGTCTTTGGCCATTTGGGGTATGCAGTTTAATAACAGAGAGGCTGTTTTGCTACCCACTTTGTTGCTTATGATTGTAAAAACACTTGCTCTAATTTAACCAAAGAGAATGTCTATATTAGAAAGCTGGGGATAAATTTCTTGGCTTATTGTGGCATGAGACTTATAAATGAAGGGGGATAATTTGAAGGGAGATTAAAAGAGTAAAAAATACAGTCTGAGAGAAGGATTTTCTTCTCCCCCCAAAAAATTGATATAAAAACAAACACACACAATAACAACAACAACAAAAGAATGAAGACAGAAACCCAGGCTCTGTAACAGGATTCAGTTATGTTAGTTTTAATGTTAATTTACTCACAAATGAGCAATCATGCCTAAAGCACAGTTGAAGTAGGTTTTGTAGGGGAGTAATTTTTGTATGTTACATTAGCTTTTCCACTTCTTATTTAAAAATAAGATATTTTTAGCCAGCCGTCTTTTTCAACCAACACTCATATTACTCACTACTGGGCACTTCACAAGTACTGAAGGCCTTGTGAAAGATACTCCTCACTCTGATGCTAGACTTCCACTCCTGAGAGCCAAGGGAATCATGATTGTTTCACTATTCATCCATTTTTGAAACAGCAAGTCTCCTGTCTTCTCTCCTCCTTCAACAACCTGGCAGGATAATGAGCAATAGAAGGTCACAACCACTCCCACTTTGACCATCCTTTCCTCAACATCGTCAGTTTCCTCTCTCCCACTTACAATGGAAACGACACGAGAAGTCTGCAAGTTGTAATTATTCCATCTAGACAACAGCTACATTTTGCTGGTCTTCTGGGCAAGGCAGCACTGGACAGCAAGGAGTCTTGAAGCAGCTCCTGCAGACTCTTTGTGTTTCAATCAGCTGGCAAGGATGTTTGTTATCTCTTCTTTGACAAGATCCTACTCTATTGGAACAGTTTTTCAGCACTGAAGAACAACTTTTAAACACCTGAGCTTCAAACATGGAAGGATTTGAACAATTTAAATGAAAATTAGGGATGCAAGTAAATGATCAGCACAGGACAAAACTGCTTTTCTCATCAAAACTCTGCCAGCTGAACATCCAGTCATGTCAGCTTGCTTTGGGGCAAAGCTCTTTCTTGTTAATCCTGCAGCATCAGATCAGCTAGTAGAAAGGTTAGGCTTAGTCTGTCCTTTGGAACAGCAGCATTGCTGTGAAAAATTCCGTGGGTTACGCTTGAAGAAATGCAGCTAAGTCTGTGGGGGTTGCACAGGTGCCATGAAGAGCAAAATGCAGTTAGAGTAGGATTGTATTACTCTTAATTAAAATAACCCAGCTCGATATTCAGAGCAAGGACTGAATTTAGACTGCAGGTGGATACAAAATTTGAATACACATAGTTTTTATCCAATTTAGACTTTGCCCATAACTTTTGCAAGCATAAGAGCAATTAATGACAGAAACACCAACAGGGAGCCTGGCATAGTGTGGGTTGGATCAGTCTTAAGCTTTAAAGAAATACATAAATTCTTGGCAAAATCAGTTCTTCATTTCTTATCTCAAGTTGGACTGGTGATTGTCTAAGTCAGAAGAAATAGAAAAGGATCAAAGGATTATTACTAGAAAGAAACAGGTCCTCTTTTTAGGCTATGGGTTGAAGTCCAGCCTGAATGACTACTTAAAAATAACACAAAAGTTTGAGCCCAAGATGGGCTCAAGAGCAGAGTGGGAGCTGCTTCTCTGCTTCTCCTCTCATAAGAGAAGTCAAAGCCATGATCTGACTCATGGCCAAAGAGAAAGCTTCAGGCAGTCAGGTGTTTTTTTTTTTTTCTCTGAATGCTTCCTCATTGACCACAGATGGGCAATTATAGCCATGCTCGCCCAGCTCTACAATGCTGACCATACACGTATTACAGCACCACATGCAGAATGAGTTTGTTATCTAAACCAGGTACATAAACTTTTGGGGTTAATTCTCTGCAATCCATAGGTCAACCCCAAAGATAAGAGCTAAAAGACAAAGGGAAACTGAAAATTAGAGATTAGGTAAAGCAGCTGAGAGAAGCTGGAGAATATTTCCAGAAGGGAACTGATCTCCCCAAAGAATTTCTAACACACTCTCTCCAGGAGCTCTGGGATGGCTGCATTTTCCCTCCTATTCCCTGTCCCAGGCTTGTTCTCTGGATGCATAGAGGATATAAAGGAATCAGTCTGATGGTTTTTCATCAGTATAAAACTCACACTTTAAAAAGTAACAGAGTAAAAAGAAGTTTAATTTCTCTAATGTTGTTAAAGATTTGTTTCCAGGCAGGCTGTAGGTGCCAAGCAAAGGCAGATTTAGAAGAAGAACCTGTAGTATCTTCATGCACCAAATTTTCCAAGGAAGGAAGTCTTCCCTCCAGACAACAGCATTACCGCTCCCGTGTCACATGCTTCCTTCTGTTTGATCAGACCTAGTGACATTTACAGAACCAAAAAGAAATACCTGAACAGCTCAGGGAAAGATGCTTCCTTTATGCTAATAGAAGCCAGTTAGATACTGTGGGAACCTCTGTCTCAAAAAAAAAAAAAAAGTAACAGAGTAGCAAAATATGCACTAAGAGAAGTAGTCTTACACATGAAGACACATCATCTGGATGCTCCTGGAGACAGGAGCAACAGGGGAATAACTCATACAATTACAATGAAGATTCAAGATACCAGAATAAAATACAGATAACCAAATAGGAAAAGACAATAGGGTGAACAACAGCTGTAAACGTCCCCTTCAACCTCTCTGGCTCTCTTAATTTACTCTGTACATTTCTGGAGAAGCAAGAAAAGGTCTCCAAAAAGCAAAAGGATACATCAACATATACTGATGACTGTGAGCTGCCCTGTGAGGAGAAATAAGGACACTTCTCTATACCTGCCAGGCTTGTTTTGATCTTCACAAATCCCATCTTCCAGAAATCCTTCATATAATAAACATATTACATATACATATAACAGCCACCTGTTAGAAGTGCCAGCTGATTAGGACAAAGTTACTGCCTGACCAAAGACGCTTAAGAAAGTGTCTTTCACTTCAGAGAGAGGGTTTTAGTCGGTGCTCCACAAACCAAACCTGCCCCTCTCTGAGCCTAGTTTAACTATTAGAATACGTAGCCCTACACACATACACATAAAATCATGCCATTTCCACACACAGATTCAGCTTATTTGGATACTTCCTATTACACAGAATAAGAAGCAGCAAGTCAATAGCTACTTGTCCTGGTTATGTGCGCTTTTTAAAGCTTGTCTATTTTTCCGTGTGGCGTTTGGAAAAGACCTGCAGCCCCTTGCTCACACCCGGGTTTTCAGCCTTGGCAGGTATCTTAACGTTGTCTCCAGGCTCTAGCTCCTTGCCTCTGTGCTGGCAGCGTGCAATCGCCCTGCATGGCTGTTTTTTCCCCACCGTTTGTCAGTACACGCGCTCTGGGCTTCCCGCTGCCATCTGGCAATCAGTGTGAGATCACAGCTCCTGATCCCATGAGGAAGGCAGCACAAGACAAGGTCACATAAAACAATATCAGAATACACAAACCCTTGTGTAGCGGCACCACACACTGGCCTTCCTGTGACCCATTTTTTACCTTTTTGTAGCAATTCAATCAGTGATTTTGCTACAGTAGATAAGCATGAAATGACTTTTTCACTGCTGTTTACTGGTACCACAAAACCATATAGCTCAAATTCTTGAAGGTCCTAATGCTAGTTAGCTCATTTGTACTTAATCTTTGGCAGATGATTTCATCTAGCATCAAAACTGAATTTCATAGAGTATTTCCCCTTGTTGAGAAACCATATCGCTGATGTTTCCTTATTGCTTCTTCAGAGTCTAACGAGAGCATTCATTTTTGCTCTGGTTTCTTCAACTACTTAGAGGACGTTACATCTCATTTAGCGTTTGCACTACCCCGTTTCTTATGTACCTCACACATTTTGCACAGAATTACAGGATTATTGAGTTTGGATGGTATCCCTGTGCATTATTTTGCATAGATAGATATGGACAATCTATGAGTAACAATAAAACTGGCAAAATAATCTGCAAAAGAGTGATTGCAGTATCCTTATCCTGCACTAATCTGACATAATCACTAGGGGGAAGGGGCAGCTCAGCATCATTCAGGCTGTCTGGACCTGGTCAAGAGGCAATTAAACCACCAGAAAGCTGGGCCAAGCATTTTAAGTTGCTGAAGGCAAATGAGTACGTTAACATGTTTTAGAAACAAAACTTCTCATCCAGCTTCCCACATATTTCATCTTAAATTATCTTTAATCAAAGGTAGAAAACCAAAAAAAAACACCAACACATTTGTTGCTTTAAGTGTGACATTCTCATAAGCAGTAAGCCAATGTAGTCATGCAATTGCTACAGAATGGCAGAGAGCAATGAAGTTTTTCTTTGCCATGTGCAGTACATTCAGAATTTTTTACAATATCCAGAACTCTTGCTTAAGAAAAAATTTTTTCACAGTAACTTTCGATGAAGCTCTGTGCAGCTTACTCCGTAAACAAAATTGATCTGTTTACTTTTTATCTAGTGAAACCCAGATGAGAAAGCCAAGTCTTTTTAAACACGTCAAACAACTTTTCTCTCATAAATGTTGGGTAGTCATGGAAGCTATTACTATACTGTATGGCTGAAATATTTTCTTGGTTGAATAGAGTTTTCTTAATAGTTTGTGGTCGCATTCAGTTTCTAGTTCACTGTCTCTCCAGGGATATCAGGCCCTTCATCAAGGTAAACATGCAGCTCAGACAGTCTCTAGAATATACATCTTTCCCTGTACTCTTCATTAGTGCTTATTTACAAAAGACTTTATAAATATGTTGAGTTTCTCTGTAATTTCATGAAGGCACATATTCATTCTTAGAGCTAAGAACATTTCCTCTCTATTTATTTTTAGTTTTTTTAAAAGGACTGACTCAAAACTAAGTCATTAAAGGTTGTATAATCAAAAAGGCATATCTGAAATAAAAGCAGACATGGAGCTGAAATCGTAAGATGCAAACCTAAGTAACCCTTTTGAACTTTGAAGACATTCAGTGTCCTAAATACGGAACTGATTTCTTTGAGAGAAATTCCATATATGTCAACTTCAAATAAACCAGCAAGAATCTGAGCTTGTTTATCTGAATTATCCAGAATCACAGAATAATTAAGGTTGGAAAGGACCTCCAAGATCTTCAAGTCCATCCGTTAACCCAACGCCAACATGCCCACTAAATCATGTCCCAAAGCGCCA
>NW_010511172.1:0-31764 GCF_000687285.1 Phaethon lepturus | reverse complement strand
TGGCCAGCAGGAGCAGGGAAGTGCTTATACCCTTGTACTTGGCACTGGTGAGGTTGCACCTCAAATCCTGTGTTCAGTTTTGGGCCCCTCACTACAAGAAGGGCATTGAGTTGCTGGAGCATGGCCAGAGAAGGGTATGGAAGCTGGTGAGGGGTCTGGAGCACAAGTCTTCTGAGGAACGACTGAGGGAACTGGGATTGTTCAGTCTGGAGAAGAGGAGGCTGAGGGGAGACCTTATCGCTCTCTACAACTACCTGAAAGGGGGTTGTGGTGGGGGGGTCATTGGTCTCTTCTCCCAAGGAACTAGCAATATAATGAGAGGAAATGGCCTCAAGTTGTGCCAGGGGAGGTTTAGATTGGATATTAGGAAAAATTTCTTTACTAAGAGAGTGGTCAAATATTGGAACAGGCTGCCCAGGGAGGTGATGGAGTCACCATCACTGGAAGTATTCAAAAAACCTGTGGACGTGGCACTTCAGGACATGGTTTATTGGGCCTGGGGGTGTTGGGTTGACAGTTTGACTTCATGATCTTAAAGGTCTTTTCCAACCTTAATGATTGTATGATTCTATGATTCTTTTAAGAGCAATCAATACCATTTTTATCCTGAAGGCTTAGAAGGCATCCTGCCTACAAAAGCAAACACCTTTTGGAGGCACTGCTTCAGCAATGTGATCCTTTACATTACATGAGCTTGTGCCTAGAAATTTAATCTAAAGCCAATGAAGTCAATGAGAGTTTTCCAGCTGTCTTAAACCAGCTTAAAATCGCAACCATAAGTCACAACAGAGTTGATAGTCTAACAGAAAAAGAAATTAAAAAATAATACATTTGTTACAGTAACACTGGTATATCAGTGGACCAACCCACAGCACAGAGAAGACAAATCCTATTAAACTTAGTGGATGAGTGAAAGGAGATAAGTTTATGTTTCCTCCCTGAATCCAAATTATTCTCACAGCTGGAGAAGAACCATTGGCTGATAATGGCCTAGCAACCTCTAGCACTAACAGATATGACCTCAGGTGTAGTGATAAGAATATATAATTCTGCATTCCGTGAACTCGTCTGTGTCTCCTGGAGAGTGTTGACGCAGTGGGAGCTCAGTGCCACCTTGAACAATAGATAGCTTTAAAATTTAGAAGAGATATAATATGTGCTGGGTCACACAAAAATATTTATGGGACTTTAAGATGCATTTTGCATTATTGAGGAGGAAAAGCTTAAAAAAGGAAAGAGTTATTTCAAAGAGTAATGTGCATGACATGTTGGGAATAAAATTATGTGTTTGATTTCTTAATTTGTCCGTGTTATTACTTATTCTGAAACTATTCCACTGATGAGAAAAGCGTGAATAAATAAACTTTTTATTTTCTGCTAAGGAATAATTCTGTGACTCTGGAGCCAACAGCAGAACTTCCAGCTGACTTCAGAAGAACATGGGCTAGGATCCTGCATGGACACATTCAGTACATGCCTCGAGGATATCACAGGCCATCTTCTACATTGTCACCTGCCAGCAGATGATGATTATACCAAATTCACAACCAAATACCTCATCAGGAGGCAGCAGAGGGAAGAACAATTAGCTTTTCTCATTTAGAAACAATAATTCTTTAAGTTGTACATATTTAGTTATTTTTAATTAAAATCAATTACAGTTTAAAGACATACTCATTGCTTCCCGAGGGAATGCAGTCACAACTGTGATCTAGAGCCTAGATAGGAGACAGTAAGATGGAGAATGCCCCTTTCATTTTAAACAATCCCTCATATATAAATTATTTGCCCCCACAGAGCAATTAGAGCAGCAGCTGAATATTTTTCTTTCCAGGCTAAGCAGGATGGCAGGAAGCAGACAAGGCAAAAATTTATTTCTGTTTTCTTAATAGCATCCTTATGTAAATTCTGAAATGCTATTACATTTCAAAAAATACTTTTTTCTAATCTTAAAAAAACTGAAATGATCTCTTCAGAGTATATAAATCCTCCAAGGAAGAGAGAAGCTGTGGGAAGCGATTCCCTTATGAGTTGTGGGCTAGGACTCAAAGATTCCTTGCACAGGGAACGCCGCAGCCCTCTGGTGCAATAATTAGATACAGGATGACACAGACACAGTGGCTGAAGTCATGGCAGCTGCAGAGAGGCTGTGAAGATGATCCCTGCCTGCCCCTGGGCAGCTGGACGCTAGACATGTGCTGCAAGAGGCCTCATCGTTCCAGCTGTGCTGTGTTCACACAAACGTGGCTTCTGGAATGCATACCCATCCGGACTTTCCCATGCCTGGTCTTAGACATGGGATGAAAAGCCTTACAAAGTCTGCCGAATTACCACGTGGCTGTTACTTTGGAACTTCGATAGTGAATGGCTGAATAAATGAATGAATGAATGAATGAATGGCAGGTCCCAAGTCCCAAAATAAATTGGAACAGAATCTCTTTCAGAAGTGATCTTTCTAATTTCAACCCCAGCAATGTTTCTTCCCAGCAATATGTTAAATAAAACTGCCTGAAGGAAGAAGTGAATGACCAGCGGGTCACCTTTCCTTTTTCAAACCATAAGCCTGATACAAATCTCCTTGATTACAGTTAGCTTTGGGAAAGATACCTGGTTAGGCAATTTTTGGAGCCAGATTTGTAGCCCATAATTCTCATTGTCACCAGTAAGTTTATCTGCAAGAACAAGTTTAAGGACATCAAGATCTGAACGCTTGTGCTCAGATTTATAAACACAAACACACTCGCAGGCCTGGATACTTACAGTGGGCTACTAATTCTCAAGGGGGGCAAGTTCCTATTGGGAGATTTATGTCACCCTCCCTAGTGAGGGCAATATAGTCTATGCAGCTCGTTAGAAGTAAGTAAGCTCCTTTTAACAGCCTTTCCTTAATTCTCAGTTGCACTGCTGGTTCCTGCGTGTGAGACTGTTGTTCCTCCAACCTGTGTTCCCGGGCTGCCCATCTGCAGATGCCGTTAGCTCCAAGGGATGCAGCACTCCAAAGATAGCAGAGAACTGTAATTCCTGAAGAAATCCTCAGGCGCTTACCTGGCTGTTAATCAAATGGAGTAGGAGTTCTCTAGCACCATGTACTGGAAGAATTTCTGTCTCAATAACTTGTGTTTTGACATAAGCCCTAGAAAAAGACGCATGCTGTCTCTGGATGGAAATCCTCTGTGACACCACCAGACATGCTACAAAAACATGCTGAATAGCAACTAACTTCAGCTTAAGAGCAAAAGGTAATTGGCATGATCATCTCCACAGACATGCTGAAAAAAAGACCATTTGCATCTATTTGTGCTACTGTGTACAGCTTGGTTTTTACGTGAGAAATCAAGGTAATACTTTAAGGAGGCAATTACTGTAGCATTTCACATACAGTAACCTACATATAAAAACCATTAGTATTATAGATTATGCCCAGCTCTGCTTTTACATGACAGTGATCATTTTCCCTGGACTTCTTATTCTGGAATACTATTACACCTTTTGGTTTATAACTTTTTACCTTGCACCCAAGTATACATCTTTGACAGATTATAACAAGGAAAATTTTGCTTAATAGTATCCCATTCTTAATAACACTTAGCAGTTACACTTAATTAAGGGATCAATGAGACCAACACTTTGTTTTGTACTTACATAAAAACTAGGGGTTTGTAGACAGTGCAAATAAATTTAAATTACTGTGTACGGTAAACCTTAGGTACATGTTACAAGCAGTACCAAAAAACCCCCCACAAAAAAACCCTCAAGCAAGAACATAATAAAAACAATTTTTATTTACATAGTATTTTACTGCATATTCAAGAAGGGGGTAAGGGTAAAAACCCTCAAGCAAGAACATAATAAAAACACTTTTTATTTACATAGTATTTTATTGCATATTCAAGAAGGGGGTAAGGGGAATAATGCACAGTGGACACTTTTTACTGTTTTATCAGCCCTAAGACTCTCGAAGTTAAAAGTTCCCATCCGGACTGGGTGCCTCTCTGAACTGGAGGGCAGCTGGCATGGGGACAGCTTTGGTGATTCACATGTCACTGGAGCAGGGACATTTCAGGTGTTTTGGTGTAAATTCTGAAGCTCACAGGTGCATTTACTGTAAAATTCCTGTCTGTAAGCTTCTCCACAGAAGTAGGACATGCAGCTTAATCACCATTATCAATAAGCACTAATGGTAAATAATTCCTTCATCCCACACAAAGCAAACACTGATAAGAGACACTCATACCAGTGGTCTGGATAGATGCTTCAGGTCAGCTGGCAGGTAAATTATTATAAATACCAAAGAGGAATTAGGAAACCTTCCATTCCATTTAGCCTGTAAGGATGGTAATTAGAGTTATTAATATTACTTGCTTCTCAACTCTGTTGACCAATGCAATCCCAAAACTTGTTGCCAAGGGAGGATATTACTGTACCATCGAGAGATTTCTCTTGGAATCAGTAATAAGACAAAAATAGCATTAGAAAGCAAGACAGCACAGAAAAAGGAAGTTTCAAAAACTCAGTTCAAAAGTTCTCAGACACACACCACACTTTTTTTGACAAGATATGCAACTAGCTATAGATTGCTCTTTCAATATTTCAAATATTTCAAATATTGTACAGTTTAACAAATTAAAATGCAAGCCAGAACTCAACAGTTCAGGAACACCAGGAGATGCCAGAAATAACATTTAGGAGTTAGATGTCATTAAGAGATGTATACCATATCCTAAAAAAAAAAGAGTAAAAAAATTAAAAACCATATAATTTAAATAGCTCAATGCAATTTGAACTTTAGCCACCAAAAAATTGTGACTCGTTTCCACGCACTCTGGTGGATAAATGATAAAGTGGAAAAGATTCCCTAAATCTGAATGAAACTTTGAATATTCAGTTACTATCTGCATAACTAATTGAATGAACAGAAGTGTTCTTTTCCTGTTTTCTACACATAAAGCACATACATGCTCTAGAGTGGTTGTTCCCAAAGCAGAATCTGGAAACCTGAGCTGGCGGATGCAACCATGGTTAAATAGTCTTTGACTAGCAGAAGAACCATGTTAGAAAGCACAGCTTGTGCTTGTATGAGTCTAGATGCTGATAAGAAGTGTGCACAGAAATCCATGAAGGAAATGGAGAGTTAAAGGTTCAGTTAGTACAAAAAATGTGAAGTCCACTATCTGGGAGTTTATGGAAATATTAGGAACCACATAAGTCAGAAAAAGACTAAAGCTAATATATACTGTGGCTGCAAGAGTTATTTCTTTATACATTTTATGTTGCATCAGCATTTTTAATTAATGTTCTCAATTTTATATAGACTCATTGAACATTTTAATGCGGTGTTCTGTGGTGGTTTTTTTGTAGGATTTAATACAGAAAAGTTAGATCAGAAATTACTAAATTGACTTTGTTTCATATATTTTATTATTTTTATGTAATCCAGTTTGTGAACACTCTGATTTCTGCATAACATAAGTTCACAAAATAGCAACTTGTTGTACTGAAATGGGATACTCTTGATCTGAAATAAGAGTACTAATCCTCAGCCTTGCATCAAACAATGATAAGTTTGAAACAGATTTCGCTCTCTCAGCTCCATTATGAGAATGACAAACATGTTTTTGCTCATTAACTTGCATAATAAACGAAACAGAAATGCCTTTAATTGTTTATTTCGGTAGCTGGAAAAGAGGCTGTGCAATTCTGAAAAAAAAAAAAGCAAGAAGTTATTTCAGCTTCCTTTTTTCTTTACTGTTTCTTTCCTCTGCTTTATTATTATGCCCACACCAACTGTTTCTTCCCCAAAATTTTAGAGAAACATCTCTCACATCACTGTCCCCAAAACTACTTAGACATTTAAGAGCAACAGGGACAAAAATCAACCACCCTAATAACACCTACTAAAGCTTGAATGTGGTGCCTTCTCTCACAAACAGTAAAAGCTTGTGAACAATTACACTCATTACACCGATAAAACAAGTTACAGAACAAAAGTACAAAACTACACAAAATGTAATACCAAGGGAGACAAACTCCACCTACTCAGGACTCTGAGAGTAAATCAAATAGAGATCTAAAAACCTTCACACACCAGTAGATGGGAAAAATTAGCACCTCATTTCATAGCTGAAAAAACAGCCATAGAAAAACATGTGTTTCTTCCTTCCAGTTACAACAGCAGGAACAGTTCAAGTCCTAAGGGATATTTCCCAAGCCAAAGAAAAAAATCTGTAATTGAGGCTTTAACAGAACCTTTATCTTTTGACTTCCACTTCTACTCTCAACCACTAGCTATCAGACCTGTATTTTACTGTACAGTCTCGACTTTTTCTACATTTTGTTTTCAATTTGATTAACAAACAGACATCAAAAAAGGAAAGATTTCAAAAGGGTTACAAAATCCACTTTCAGTCTCTTACAAAGTGGTTCCTGAATTACTCTCCGTCAGGCAGCAATGGGCATGAAATATTTTCAGGGCATAGTACAGCTAATATTCCTAAACTATTCCTAAGAGAGGCAAAACCCAGAGGTCAAATTCTTCTGTAAGATAAAAGTGTGAAACTCTCACTGAAACATATGTGAATAGCCCATATATAAATCTGTCTGAGGATAGAATCTGAAGAATTTCCAAGATGAAATTGTTGGCAGAAGCACAAGAAAACCAGTTACTTAGATGGAGGTCCTTTTTAGCACATCTTTTGTCTTTCCTCTGAAGTAAGCGTTAATGGAGAGGACAAACTAAGCAAAGGAGAAATGCTGTATGTTTCAGTACCTGTGTGACAGCAAAGAGGAGGAGGGATGGGGATACTTTGCATCACACTGAAAACATTTAATTAAAAAAAAATAGCATTTACCAGATTCATTGATTTTAACTGGAAGAACCAAGCCTTATTTCTTGGCTCTTTCTCTTCTCATAGAGACCACTGTTGCCAAGTAGAAACACCTGATAAACTGCCCTAGAGAACCTTTACAACTCAACTGGCACTTACACAGCAGATAAGTCTTACTGATATCAGAGTAATCTTTCCACAAGGATGAACAGCTCTTAAACAATTTCTCCAGGGAACAGTACTAGACACAAACAGACTTCCTCCATCATCAGACATGATATTCAGCCCATATGTAACATACGTTGTGTAACTATACACAGTAGCTAATACACTGATTTTTTACATGCTTTAACCTCAGCAAATGATATAAACTGATCATTTCTAATGGTGTAAAAATACATGATGGAATGTGTCTGTAGGCCTAAGATGCCCATCCCATCATCGCAATCAAACAGCTGAAACACTTTGATCTTGTTTACAGAAGTTCTACATGACTGAAATAACTTTTTTCCCCACCTTTTTCATTCATTAGTTTGTAACTGCACCAGAGAACAGTTCCTCCAGCTATATTACCCAGCACAATATAAGGCCTTTTCTTTAAATTGCTTACAATTCTGTCAAACTTTAATTTGAAAGGTTTTAGCCAAAAAAAGTTTGTCCAGCTCCCAAATCATAGGTAACTGTTCACAGTGGTTATTGACCTTCACTCTCATCACAAGTTTATAAACTTAGGTATCTGGTGTGAACTAGTCATCTCTGCTTCCTCAATGATCTATGATAGACAGTCCAGCACCTACAGAGGGTGATTTGTTCTGTCCAAGTGTCTGCTTGGAATAGGAAGAATCATCTGATCATTGTGTTGACATGAATTTAGACTAAATGCTTAACTTTTAGATTGATATAGTAACGTTGAATTAAGTCTTTTCTCAGTGCTGAGCTCTGTGCATGATACTAGCAAAAGCAATCAAATACACACTACATAGAGAGAAATTTCTTCCTTTGTGAGCATAGCTGTGTTCATGAACAGTAATTAGTTACAATTCTTTACAGTATCTGTATGAAGAGGGGAAAAGTATTATCATGCTTTTACAGGTGGGGTATCTAAGGCAAAAATAGTCAGAATGATACAACAACCTCACTTGAGAGATCTACACCCTACATTGTTGGGGTTTTACCTTTTTTTTTTTCCCCTGTGCTTAAAACCAGTTAGGCTAGAACAGTCAATTTTACCTCAGTTTACAGAAGTAACAATTTCACACTTCCACAAATCTGGCCTCAGAGTTCTGCATAGGTATCCACAGAGTGTGAGAAACCCAGGATTTTTTCTCAACCAGAATGCTTCCATGACACTCTTCATATCTCATATAAGTCTCCGGTAGAGGCAGAGACGTTCATATTCTCTGGCTATAAGGCTGTGCTTGCTTTATTCTGCATACCCCTCCCCTATTTACTGCAATATGTGAAGCCCAGATGCTACAGACAACAGGCACACAAACCTGGTTCACCCTCAGAGAAGACATCTTCAGCGGTCAGTGAGGTACGGGTCACGCAGTTCTGCCCTGTCTTGCCACTCCTATGTCTGACCTTGTCATTAAAAGCTGCAGCACCACAGTTATGGAAAAAGGACAAAAATAGAAACAAAGGCACATATTTAGACTCAGTGTATTCAAGTGTCCATATTTCTGACTTTACAATCTCAATGCTCTTCTCACACAGATTTTGAAGGATTGTAATAATGAAGCTTCTGCTGTTCAGAACTATATTAGCATTAATACTTGGGCCACCGTAAGGATTTGGAATTTTGGAATCACAACACAAACCTCTCCAACTGAGCTAACAGCAAAAGTGTCAGTGAGTTTATTGATTAGCCATTAAAAAACAGATAAAATGCATGCTTTAACCCATGGGTTTCAAGCCTGTTCACTGATCACAGGAAACGTAGACGTTAGCACATCTGATTTCCATGACAGTTTCTGGATAGGGAATATTCTAATATTGCTTTTTCTGTTTATTTCTCCCCAGAATCCTGTCTCTACTCTTTCTATCTGCTAGACCTCTGCCTTCTACCTCCACATCCTCAGCTGTAGTCTCCACTTCTGCTCATACCAAGGCCTCTTGTGTCCTTCCTTATGTCTTCTCCTTCTCCCCAGTCCTGCACTCTCAATAGTGCCTCCTCCTTGCATTCACATTCCTTGCAGCCAGGAGGGGGAAAACTGAAGGCAGAGACAAGACCAGCAAAACCATCCGTGGAGTTGTTCGAAACCCAGTGGGACACAGCCTGCTCTAGCTGACCCAGCTTGAGCAAGGGCTTGGACTAGGTGACCTGAGGAGGTCCCTTCCAACTTAAGCAAATTTCTGATTCTGTGATCCTTCCAACAGCAAAGCTCAGCAAAGATGCCTGGCACCACTCATAATGTCTTTTGATTTTAATACTGTAACATCATCTCAGACTGGGATATTTTTGCATGAAAATTTGAAAGAAATCAGAGAAGACATTTATGAGTTTGAGAATATTCAGTGTAGCATATTTCTGACTTCTTTAAAAGGTGCCAGAATCCTATAGTTGTCTTGGATTTGATACGTCTGAGGCTTCTAACTCTCTCAAGAAGCAGAATACAGACGAAAGTAAAAATGAAATGAATATGGAAATTAAAAGTTATTTAACATTTTTGTGTGATATAGTTAATTGTTAGTGAATCCAACAATTAAATATTTAACTGTCAGTCAGCAAATAAATACTGCCACCCAGTCTGCAATAGACTATTTTAGTGCTGTAGAGTCTGAGATGAGTTGATTCAATGCCTGCCAACCTGAGATTAACTGTTTACCTATTAGGAAGCTGGCAATTAACTTTTGAAAATACAATGAACCAGAGAAGAGCAAATAAATAATGCAGATACAGAGGGAACGGCTGGAGACAAGAGTTTCCACATGGTATAAGTTATTGGTATTCTGACATACCCAGCAAAACATGAGCAGCTCCCTGAAAGTCAGTGGACTCACACTGATGTAAAACTGGTAGGAAGTCCCAAACAGGACTATCAATTTAGAAATTTCTGCAACAAAATAAAGAAAAGGAAAAGAAATGTGACAAGTCAGAGAATGAACAGAGCTTGGAAAAGAATTTGGAAGTCAGGTGTGTAGCCTGTTGTTTAACTTACCTCTGTTCTGAAGGAATAGAAGACAGCAAATATGACACCAGCTTTTAAAAATTACTCCAGAAACTACAGAGCAGTAAGTTTGATTGCCCAAGTGGGCAAATTGGTAGGACTTTAGTAAGAAATAGAATATTGAAGGGATAAATAAAATATGTTACTTTCCATAAAAAGAAGTCATGAGTCCCAAAACCACTGAAGTCAATGAGTAGGAAGGTAAGATAACCTTGTTGATAGAGCATGCCTGAGGTTTTTCAAGGTCTCCCATCAAATGTTATTTAAGAAACTACGTTGGTTTGAGTTAAAAGATAAAGTCTTCTCATTGATAAATAATTGGTTGTAGGAGACTAAACAAAGAGTAGATATAAATGTTCAGTCTCAGAAGTTTACCAGGTGAACCAGTCAAAGGTTTATCAATGACGAACATGGATCTGTACTGAGGTACAGATATGTACTGAGGTACCTATATGAGTGAGGTGAAAGACAATAGAACAAAGAGGAAAGAAAGGAGAAAAAACAAGTTTGGTGAAGATGGAGATATACAATAGCAAAATCTGAAATAGAAAGTTCAAGATACTGACTTGTTCTAAAATGTCAGATTAAATTAGGTCTTAATAAACACAGTTATGCACATAGGAAAAATATATCTAACTGTACACAAGGAATTTACGTTAGTTCTTAGATAATTGCTAAGAACATCTAAAGTCAGCATCTCAAAAAAGATCCTGAAGTTATTGTGTATGATTATGCATATGCTGTGCTCAGAGTCTATCAGTAAGATTGAGAATGGAACTGAAAACAACACAGAAAATGTCATTATGACACTTTGTAAACTCATGCTAGAGCAACATGTTGAATGCTGTGTGCAGTACTGAAAAGAGTAAACTGGAAAAGCTGGAAAATAGCAAAGATGATCAGAAGTACAAGATTATTCCAATATGGGGAAGAGTACATAACAGACTTTTCAACTTGGAGAAGATATAATCTTGTCTACACAGTTATGAAGAGGATGGATAAGGTGAATAAGAAAATGATCAGCTATTATTTCTCATTACAGAAGAACAAGGGGGCATTTAGAGAAATTATCAGGTAGCAGAAAGAATTTTTTTTGCAAAATACATATTTCAGCTGTGGATCTTATTCCCATGGTAAGATTAAATGAGCTCAAAGAGTATAATCAAAGATAACTTTGTACATTGGACCATTCAAAATGATGCTTTGTATGCTGTATCTGTCTGACTCCTGGAAGCTGGGAGGTTAAGTCAGAATCTCACTCAGTACTCACTTCCATAATCATCCCTTAATATCTGCTACTCACTGCTTACAGGGTCTCTGTATGGATATTCTCAAAATTAAGTCAAAATCTTTACTGAGAAAGTACCGAATCTCATCAACTCCAGTCTCCCAGGCAAAGCAATACTGCAGGATTCAGCCTTGGTTTGTCCCTCTTGTAGTCAGTGTAATAAGCAGGTTTTATAGCTACAAAAACATTTTTGAATATCTTTACCTTCGTTTATGTCTGAGGTGGTGTGTGACATACCACCTCACTTTGACTCCGTGACTCCTGAAAGTGGGCACTGTCTCAGCTCTCCAGTGCTTCCTTGTCACTTTCTGATGTGGATAAACCATCTAAGGCAGAAAACAGTCTTTTCTTCCTATTCCTTGATTTTTAGACACATTCCCTCAAGTGCACATTCTTCGCCTCCTATTCTGTTATTTCCCAATGACTGTACAGCATTGGTTTTGTCTAAAACATAAGTTCCTGGGCTAAAACTTGCATTTTACTGGTTTTTTTTGCCATCCATGTTCCTCATCAGAAGCAAATATGTACTAAGAGGAGTTAAATGAACACAATAGCAGCACTTTCACCATCATCCTCATTTTCAGTAAGCAAGAGCACAACGTGGCCTCCCAGATTTTGCTCACACCAGTTCACTTTGTTTACACTGTATTGTTTTGCAAATACCTCAGCCAAAAGTCCTTCTGGTAATTTTGGCAAATATATGTGGGCCCTTTGTGATTTTCTTGTAAAGTGCGTGCATGACACCTTTCTAACAGACTCCAGAAACTCTTGCCTATGGTTTGTATACCTGGTTGTACCTGTGGGGAGATCACTGCCGTTGAACAACCACACAGAACCCCAGTTTCTGAGATGCCAAGGTATATATACACATGCCTGCTTGAACGCATGCGGGAGAGGGGCTACCACTATAGAGAAAACTGGCACAGAATGAAGACCAGAGTTACAATAGAGCTATACATATCCCAAAGACCATAGCATCTTTCCGGCTCACTGGTAGTCTTATAAGCCTTCCTCTTTTACAAGAAACTTGAGATATTTCTGTCCAGGAAACACACAAGCCACAGGGCTACCGTGCTTAGGGAAGCTGGGATACTTTTTTCTATTTTGCTACTCATCTTTTGATGAGAAAATGAACCAACACTGTGCCTTTTCAGAGAAACAAAAAGATGGCCAAGAAGGTACTGCTACTTGCAATGACCAACAGGAATGCAATAGTGAGGGCTAGCACCAAACGCGTGGGTGGGTGTAGTAGCAAAACTGCAGATTCCCAGGAACGAAGAGTATCGTATCCCTGGGATAAAAGACTCCCAGGGTGACTGTGGTGCTGGAAGGAAGATGTAACTTTGAGAGAAGTTCAGCTATGTCTACAGCAGCATGGAAAGGAAAGAGTTTGGTGCATGTGTTCGACAGTGGGCTGAAGGATGGGGGAAATCCAGTGTGAGAAGAGTCAGAAGGATCCAGTGATTGAGGCAGAAACTGGGAAGGCATTTGCAGGAGAAAGATTAAGAGAGATTAGGAGAAGAAACAGAGCCCCAGAATGAATGAAGAGAAGGGTTACTCTGAATAAGTGAGAACAGTAAAGTGATCTGGGGATGGAAAGGTGAGCTGAGATGGAGGAGTCAGGACTCTGGGCTGCAAGGCACTGGAGGATTTTGAAGGAAAAGTGTTTGGAGATGTAAGTAGGAGGTAGGGAGGGCTGTAAGATTTGAGGGGCTGTGGTTCAGGAGGTTTCCCCAAGTGAGAAATTTCTCTCCTTCCCTGTCATTCCCCACACAGGCCTGACAGGTACCCGTTACAACCTATTTTCATTTCTGCTGTTAGAAGCACAGTAACTCTAACAATACAATCCATACAGGCTGTAGGCAGTGGTGGTGATGGCCCTGTGCAGGTGATCCGTGGGGAAGACTGTAGTAAAAGGCAAACACTGTTTCCCTTCCCTCTGTGCTGCTTTTCAATAGCCCACCACAGTCCACCACTCTCTACCTTAGAGGAATAATATTTTTTGCCACAGTCTCCAATTCACTTTTCTACTACCATTGCCTATTACTGTTATTAAAAATTAATTTTATGGTGATACCAGGATGATTCAGTGTTAAACCATGAGAACAATTCTCAGCCTTCTTCCTGTCTATGAATACTGTATACTGAACAAGCTGACTGTTAGATCTTAAAGAATTCTATAGGATGTCAAATTGTTAATATAACTGGCCTGCGACAGCTGGACAGAGGAAATAAATCATGTGCAAACACAACACATGTTTACACATATATTCACTGTCTTTACCTGGCTTTAATTACAGACTTGAAAATGTTCATTTTTTCCTGCAAAATAATTATTTCCAAAAAAGCGTACCGTTAGATGACAAAGGAGTCAGAACAAAGAGAAGAAAATAAACTATAGGCCTACAGGAAGAAGAAAGCAGGGGGGAAAAAACAAAACAAAACAAAATAGGAAAGAAGATTGAACTCAAGCCAAAAGAGAAGAGAAAGAAAAGAAAAAAAAAGACCTTACAAAGAGAAAGAAAACAAAGCAAACAAATTAGAGATAGAGAGATAGAAAAACAGAAAGGTGAGGTACAAGGGTTTTTTCCTTTTTTGTTTTACATTTACAAGAAAGGAACCCCAACAATTTGAAAGACAAAACTGTTTAGATTTTTTTTTAAGCTGAAGTATTATTTTTCTTATTTCTTTCTAAGAGTCCAGAGAAATTGCAGAAATAACGACTTACAGGAAAAACGTACAGAAATTACCTCTAGCCCAAACACACAGTAAGTTCTCCCTCATTTACCCCACCCACCCTCACCCGTTGACTTCTCTCATGGAGAAGGGAGACTTTCTTTTACATTCAAAGAATGTGCTAAAGCCTACTTTTTTACCAGGGTGCAAAAATAAATAACATGGAGGACTATGCAGGTCCACGCCCCAAATTAGCCAGGACCAGAAACGGTTCAGTGAAGGTGCAGCCTGCGACACGGAGCTTGGAACCATTTGTGACTTTATGACAAACTGATTTCTCCACACATCATTTCCAAATGTAGAATGGAACTGACTAGATGAGAAGTCTGTGCATGTCAGGGAATATGCAGGGTGTATAGAAATGATGTCTTGAATAGGCTGGGTGAGAAGTATATTCCTTTTGATTGTTGTCTCTTTCTTTTTAATGTTCTCAGAAAACGGCTGTATCTTTCAGAGTCTCTCAAGGATTTTTAGATAAAAAGAGAGGTTTTATCTTTGCATGTCTATAAGCAGTGAAAAACTCCGGAGACTGAAACCTACAGGCAATTCAAATAAACTAAATCCGATCAAGGTAATATCAATGCCAGAATTAGAAGAAAACCCAGAGAGAATATCAATAACAACATTAAAACAGCAGGTTTCAACTGGAATCAATAGGCAGTATAAACAGAAAAAATTAAGTCACAAAGTGATAGTAGATAAAAGCTCCCCACTCATTAAAATTCTGTTTGTCTTTGTGTCTTTTTATCAATGTACCTATATATCTATGCAAGTGTATCAAAGTTTATAATGTAAAAGAATGATGAAATAATCTAATTAATTTCCGGTGTCATTTCACATATTTCTTTCAAGTTAAAACTGCAATATTAATAATGGTTTGCAGTTTAATAAAATATCTCTATGTCCTATTAACTTCTATATCTGCTTGTTATAAAGCCCTTTTTTATCAAATAGCTAAACTTCAAAAGATTTCTACTTTGATCTGAAATGAAAAAATGAGGTTCATTCCATTTGTACAGAATAACCTCACTATATTTTACAGAAAGACAGTTGTCTGTTACTGCCTTTCTGTCTCAGAACACATTGTAACTTGGGCAAGCAAGAGGAAAAAATATTGGAGACACCAGGCTTTAGGAGGGTACATTATAATGGGGCTGGGGCTGTGTCTTAAAATTTATGACGACTGGAGCAAGTGAGATATTCTTCCTACTTGAAAAACAATAAAAGTTTCAGGAATGAAATGTGTAGGTATTTACAGGTGATTTTAATGCTCTGGGGGTGAGCTTTCATGGTTTATTTTCACTTTCAGAACTGAGATTTTAGCAATATGTTAATCACTTGTGATTTTCTGATAGCTTTTTCTTTCCCACAGAAAAAAAAAAAAAAAGATAGATATGGTAAGGGGGAAATACTCTACATTTAAGTTGTTTATGGAACCTATATCACAAATCAACATTTCAGAATATGCCAGCCTAGAAACCCAGAGGGCAGATTAACAATCCTTGCATAACCAAAATTCCCATTGATATTATTCAAATTTTGACCCAAAAGGCAATTCAGGACCAGGCCTAAATTAAACCACATCTGAAAGCCACATGATTCTTGGCTGACAAAGAAAAAAGCCATGTTTTATATATTCCTGAACCTAGAGCCTTTGTAAAGAAACTCCATGAACCACAGTCAGCATTATCACGTCAGTCAGAACAACCTTTTTAGTGGGTCCTTTAAACACTGCTGATAAATGAATTGGAAGGAAGGTTCAGGAAAATGCAGGTAAAGCTGTTTGTAGATATTTTGTAGTATGGCACGCAATGTGAAAAGGGTTGGTTAGGACTATAGTAAAAGTAGTATTTCTTGTCAGCTTATCATCTGATACTGCTCTTTATGCTGGATCTTGCAGATATCCTTCACTGACAAAGGGTGGAAGGGACTTGTGCTGCCCAGGTCTGCATCTGTGTTGGTAAAGGCAATTTATCCACTGGTACACATCTGCAGCTCCTCCCCATATCTTCTATCCTTCTTACCCATAACCACATCACTTCAGGTCACCCACGTCCTCTGCTTCATCTGGAATTCATCCATACAGTATTATATAGCTCATTGTATGCGCTATATTCCTCTCCAGGTGACTTCCCCACAACAGCACTTTATACTCTTCCACTGTCCCGTGCCTACCCCTGCTTGCGCTGCCAACCCAGACGCAACCAGAGACATTTGTGTGCGGAATGGCCACGTAGTGGCGGCCTCCTCAGGCACTGATGGGTCAGATTAACTGTCTGGGACCTGCATGTAGCCTCCAAAGTACCTGGCACACCACATCTTCTAGCTGCAAAAGTGGCTGAATGCGATTTTCCTTGAAGAATGTGTACAGCACTGGTTGTGAAGGTATTTGACGATGAGGGGTAGTACAAAGGGAGGCATGATGGCTGCTATATGAGAATCTGAGAAGTTTTCATTCGGGTTTTCATAAGCTCTCTATCCTTGATGCTCTGTTCAGGAGCAACAGTGAACTAAAGTTAATGTCTCCAACCCTCCACATCATCCCCTGTTAACAATCCTCAGAAACTGCATCTCACGATGGGGCTGGTGGGGATGGAAAATACAATTGAATTTGTGGTTGATTTAAACTTCTAGTTTTGTAGTTGACAGCGGTTTAAAGTTAATTGATATAGATTTATTAATTATCTGTCCAGAGGAAGTTTTATAGCTGTTGTCGTTGTTTTCCCTGGAAATAGTGCATTGTGTAAAAGTAAAAAAGAAAAGATCAGCTACACGAATGTGGTGCTGTTATCAGTTTGTCTACTTGTTTTATCTCATATGAGAATAAGCATTAACATTCTGAGTCAGATGTTCTCATTAATGTGATTCCCATCGCGAAACTGAAAATACACAAGCTATCAACACTTCTAAAACTCTCTTTGTTCATAACAGAAACAAGCTCTCAAGATTGCCAGCCCCACAAAACTTGTGAATGTTCTTACTAGGAACAAGTCTTACTTGCCTAAGAACAGGAAGAGAGCTGCAAAAGGCCTGGGATACCTACTGAAGGTTTCGAATACGTCCTCCAGAGTCAAGATCCTCAGAACCTCTGCCACCTCCGTCCTAACCTAAATGTACTCAAAGGTCTCATGTGTCTAAAGATCCATTTACTTCACTTAGCAGACCCAGAATAGGTATTTTTTGAAAATGCCCTCTGAATCAAATCCTACACAAAACAAGGCGCAGGGAACTAACATCTCTTTTACACAAGGAATAGTTTCATTTGAAGCCGTTCAGTCATTCAAGAGATCAAAAGCCACAAAAATATGACACCTTGGATTTGATATCAGTAAAACTTTATCACCTTAAAAACAGTCAAGCTGTGGAGCAGATTGCCCAGAGAGGCTGTGCAGTGTCTGTCTTTGGAAGTTTTCAAAACCCAACTGGATAAAACCCTGCACAGCCTGATTTGGTCCCACAGCTGACCCTGCTCTGAGCAGGAAGTTGGACTGGGGACCTCCTGGGATCTTCCATAACCTAGATTATCCTGCATTCGTATGTTTTATATGCATTTCTTCTTACTGATTTCTTGGTGTCAACTCTTACAGGATCCTCAAACGTTCTTTGGAGCAGGAAGCAGAAACGCAGCAGGGGACCAGTCCATGGCCTGCTGTCCCTTTGAAAATTCATTTAAGCTTGGCTGAGTTTTAAACCTCTGAAAATCATCATTTGAATATTGGCAACAGAGAACTTCTCAGAAGTGCGCCAGTAAGCTCTCCAGACAGTCCTTCTGCATGGACTACACTAAGATGAAATGGCCTACCCACCGTTACTGGAAGCCTTCTAACCACAGTCTCCCATCATTAAACGTTTTCTGATACTTCCCGCAACATAATGCAAATTTCTGATCTTTTCTCTTGGCTCAGATAATATTTCACTCCACATGAAATGCTCACTCAACTGCTAAATAAAGTACTTTTCTGTGTGAGTAAACATAGCAGAATCTGACTCAGAGCAAATTATTTATTTAATAGATTTAGCCCTACTTTCTGTTCACAGTTTTTACTTGAAACAAATGTACAGTATTTAAAACAGAGCTGTTGTCTCTTTTCTGGTGGCATTTGAGCTCATGTTGTCTCCCCAGTTGGTTAATGATAAATGAACACCCCTGACAGATGGTGCTGCATGCAAGCCTCCTCCTCGGTAGAGGCTGGGGCATTTCAAGAAAGGTTTGGCATTCACCTGGTTGCTTACCAATGCTATTATTACCATCTGCAGCTATTTATAGTAGAGAGAAGATCAGCTTTGTTTTCTAAAAAAAAAAACCACACAGGAAGAAGTCTGAACCTTGCCAGGCTCTGCGCGTGAGAACTGGGAACCCAGACACTGGGCTCAGTTACAGAGGAGGGATTTGAGGAGGATGTGCTTCCATTTTTTCTCTACAATTCCTTGGTGAAAACACAGGAGCCGAGGCTAGCCAGCAGAATTCAGTATCACAAGTTCACCTGAGGACTTGTTAGAAATACAATTCCTTGGTTTGTGAAAAGAAGGCACTATCCAACAGTGCTTGATTCTCTTTTGTCAAGGCCCTGACCTGAAGTGTGGTGGTGTGGTGGTGGAAGTGCATTCCTGGAATTGTAATAGGTAAATGGAATATAACTAACTAATTTATTGCAGAACATGTGGTACAGTTCCACCATCCTAAATACAATATTTAAAATTTCATATTAATTTAATCTCTATGGACATACTTTACTATTTCTTAGACACTGACAATACAAAAACCCACCTTCTATAACATGAAATTTTTGTTGCCTGAATGACAGACACAATGAAGACAAAACATACTGGAAAAACAGAGGGGAAAATTGTCATATTTATATTTTAATATATTTGAATACCTCATTTCTTATTGATGTAATGGAACTAAACAACAAACTCTGCAAAGAAATTGCTCACCTCCTAACACTTTCATTAGTCCAATCATATAAAAGGAAAATAAAAGAGATGAGTTTTTTATGTGCCCTTAGTATCAGATAATATTGCCATCATCTAAAAAGATGTATTGAAAGACATCTTCTGATGTCTTCTGAGAGATTACCTCCTACACCACTGCTCAGCAGCAAGTCCCAGTACGACCAGTCCTATATAAAGCAACCCCATGAGTCGTAGAAATCATGCTTCCTCTTGCCTCACTGCAAAAGCATTGGAGCTGCTACTGACGTTTCTCTCTTACTCCAGGAATGGCTCCACTTTAGCTGAAGCCCCAAAGTATGTTGAATAAGATATAGATATATAGAATATCTTGTGGAAGTATGCAAGGCCAATAAACAGTGGGTTCAAATCTTCACTGACAGTTTCTTGAAGAACTGCAGAACAATTCAGGGGCATTACCTATGTATAATCTATGTTCACAGACAATTGGCTATATCACACAGTCAGTGGCATCAGATGACACTGTGTAATTATACACTTCTTGTTCTCACTCCTCTTTGAACAGAGTAGTCACAGACTGGTCCCAAACCATTATCATTCTGTGAGGAAATTGCAGAAACTGTTCACCACTCAACACCTCATATAGTTGGATATAGAGTTAAGTTCTGGTTTTGAACAGGACCAGTTGAAGAATTTAAGGGCACTGAAATTTTAATCCTAAAAACAGAGATGAAATTTTTCATCTGTCTTTTTTTTTTGCATTATTCTCAAAGGACGAGAACATGCTATGTGCAACATAAGAATTTTTCTTTTGGGAGTATTTGACCAGAAATATATGGGAACCTAAGTTAATTTATGTAAAATGTTGCTTTGGCATTTAACTAGTCATAAGGGCATGATGACTAGCCAACATCCATTAGGAGCTGCCTTCTAGAGAGAGCTGGAATTCACTAGTGGTATTTTGTATTGCATGAGATTGCCTGCAGGTACTGTGGAATCAACCCCAGGCCAAATTATAGACATTGCTGGAGTTGTGTTTTTCTGTAGTGTTGCAGTGCTCTTTTTTTTGTTTGTAAACCATATGAAGAAAATCTTCTTTGGCTTCCCATGATGCCAGATCACTTCATATCAAAATAGATTAATGCTAGCCAGAGCAGTTCATGTTTATATTACAGTTTTCTCTGAGGCAATATCTTTTCTCTAATTATGACATAAGGACATCCCCACAATCGCAGCCCAGGATTACGGTACAATGACCATCACTGTTAAGCCATCTGAGAGATGACTAATAACTCCAGTGAGATGAAAAGCAAGGCACAGCACTCTGGGAATTATCTTAAAAGAAATTTTTTGAGATTATTATTCTCATCTTTCAGGCAGTTGTTTTTTGAGTGTTTTGTAATAATGAGAAGATCCAGGGGAAAATAACCCCTGCCAAGTGCTGAGACTGACTCACAGGCCAGTTTTATACTGGTATCTTTCCACAATTTTCAATGGAATTCTTGGTACATGAATGTATTGTCACTCGGGTCATACTAAAAATCTATGAGAGAAGGAATAAGGTTAACTATTTATTTCCAGTTACCAGAATAACTTCATTAAGAGTGTTATTTACTGACTTAACATAGAATATAAGCAAACAGACATCAATTTAATCAATTTAAAAAATCAAATAGTTTTATATCTATTGCTTGTGTTCACTTTTCAGCAAGCTGGAAACTAGATAAAATGATTAAATTTGTCCCTTTTAGGGACTGGCATGACTTAAATGTCCTGGAATTTTAGCTCACAATTCCTATTTTCTTGGTAACCATTGTTATGAAAGAAACAATCCATGCTAGAATTTATTGCTGTAATTTATATTAGGCAAGGATTTGTGATCCTTGAAACTCCCTGCTGTCTGATTTACAGTACTCTTTTTCACTGTATCATCCTTAATTTTATGTAATCACCATTTGAAAGGTTTCCTGTTATGGCTGCTGCCATACTGAACTGAGGTTATTTATCTGGTCAGAATGTTTGCTCTTACCATAGTGAATTTTGTATATGCTAAGAGTCCCAATACTGTGTAATTGCTTGTTTGCTTGCCTGCTCTTTTGAACAAGTCTTTCAGACGCTACTGAGCTTTAGTGATCAATAGAATTTCAGGTGTCCAACAACAGTTTAGCACTTTGTGAATATTGAATGTTGGTGTATATATCCCAGATGCATAGTAGCATAGCAGCCAGTATGTTTACCTAATTCTTTATTTGATTTGAAAGAGAGGTGTTGAAAACCTTTCATACTCACAATTATCTTCTTCCATTTGAGCGCAGTAGTAGCTATGCAAATATCTCGATTTGTGTGGTTTTAATAAGTGAACTTTTTCTTTTCCATATGCACTTCTTTTCTGCTTGTTCTGGGTACAAGTAAGATAGTTTTAAAGTGCAGCTCTCCTTGCTGTAGATTTCTGTTAAATTTAAGGTGCTTTTTTATGTTTTGTTATTTAGAATCCTTTTCGTTCTTCATGCATAATATGTATCATGTGACTTCAGGATAAACTGTTTAAATAAATCCCATTATTCCAAGAACAATAAAAATAACAAGTTGGTGACACTGAAACAGTGATAAATAATACTTTTTATTTTCTTACGCTATTAGAATCTTATTCTTACACTTCTGAATCAACTCTAGTTCCCAGTGCTGTCAGACTAGGAAAGCACTACCTGTGTTGTTTTTGTAAAAGAAAATTATGTTATTGAACATTATAATTTGTTAAATTCCAAGTCTTATTTAGGCAATTAGTGCAACCCTTGTTATCTCTGAACATGCAACTGAAAAAATAAATGAATAGTGCATACAAAACACACCCATGGCTCCTGAAACAAAGAGGACCTTATTCAGGGAGATGCTATTTGAAGATAAGAACAGCACTCTGGCATCATGCCTCTCCCCCCAGTGCCATGAAACCAATCTTCTGTGACAGCTTTGATGGTTGTGGGTCCCTGAGTTCCTGGAGATAGGTGAGTTGGAGGACACTATTTTTCCTTGCAGGTAGACAAAAAAACCCAAAGCCAACATGTGAATTAAATATGTTTGAAATGGTCCTCACAATGATTGCAGTCATCATGAGTAAAGTTGTGAACCCACAGTAAGCCTGATTTTGCCCATCCATACCTTCCTAGAGTCTACAAACAAAAGCATAAAGTATCTAAATCAGCAAGTTCAGCCTAGGGCCAAGACAAACATTTTAACCCAAGGTTCAAAAGTTGAACTGCCTCTCACATTACAAGAAAAGGAAAGACAGACAAAAAAAGTGAAAGATCAGGACACAGAGAACAATAAATCATTCCTCAACTCCTTCTGTAAGAGTTATGGTACCAAAAATATTGAATACCAATAGTTAATATTAACAATTTCTTTGCCAGATAGACTTTACTGAACATGAAGTAAGGGAATTGGGAGAAGAGGTAGAAGTAGTCAGGAGAAGATTACTAAGAAATCACTCTTTTCACCCCAAACAAGTTAATGGTCACTGACAACAGGGATCCTACTGCATGTTGCATTTTTGCAAGCCTGTGCAGCAGATAGAAATTTAGAGAGTGAAATCATCATCCTCTTGCTGTCCGTAAAAGCACTGCTATCAGCTTCAGCATAACCAGAGTCCTTCATGCCCTCCTTTGGCCAGCCTGGTTTGCTGCCTTAGCATGAGCCAGAGGTCTCCCCTTTGCACCCTGTCTTCTGTCCAATACTGCACTTTCCATCAAAGACCCACCTGTTACTCCTGGTCTCATATTACTGATCAGCCACTGTCCTATATGCCCCAAGGGCACTAATAGGCTTCAGTAGTCCTCACTGGGTGACCCCGCACACCCTTGCCCATGGCCGAAGGCCCCTGTTTCTGTTCAGCCCGGGGCCATCAGTCCCTGCCCAGGCTATGCCATAGGTGTGCTTGTCTCCAGGTCCATCACAGCCATGCCCAGCGGTGCATTCTGCTGGACTGGACCCTGACCCATGGGCTGACTTCCCAGCTTGACCTCAGAACTGCCACCTCATTGCAAGATCTGTCTGGTGGTCACCAGGCTGTGTGGGACTCTGGCTGCTGCCACCAGACCTGATCCTGCTTTGTCAACTTACATTCCTTGGACCTGCCTCATCACCAAGTGATACCAAGTGTTTTGGACTCTCAGTTGACCGCCACTGCCCACCCTGGGCCTGCCTTGCTCCCCTTTCTCAGGAATGGTGGGACAGGGTCCTGGCTGACACATCCCTGCCCCACTGGCTGTGTTACCCACCTGATGAACCAACCACCTGTGACTCACAGTGGTGGACCCATCCCACATTGCCTTATGTGTTCCTCAGCCCCAAACATTCACAGGAGGGCCTTCTGCAGCCCAGTCCACTATCAGCATTTCAGGTGAAGGCACCAAGTAGCAGGAGGCTGAAGGACTGGCTGACGTCGCTTCTAGAAGTGGCCGGCTTACGGGTGCAGAGTCCCAAGTATGTAGTTTTCCTTCAGCTTGTAGACCTAAGGGAATCACAAGGAGAGGAAGAAGATGGATACATTAAAACTGGGGTGAGGACATGGAGGATAAGACAGAAGGAAGCTCTTCTAAGAATTTTTTACTATTCCAGTCATTAATAAATTGGGTCTTCGACTTTTCTGTGGGTTTTGTCTTATAGTACTGTAACAATGTAATAAGAGTAATTCACCTCCCATTACTGCACCTGCTTGTACAGTTTAAATTAAAACCAGAAACACTGCAAATCCCACTTCACAATGCCTTTCAGTGTTCAAGACTCTGAATTAAAGGCCTTCATTGTTTAGGAGGATTATTTCATTGCCTTCACTGGCTTCAAAGAAATAAGAATCTTCACTCACTTTTCTATTGATCCCCGTTGATCAGATTAACTTTGTTTTGGATTCCTACTGAAACAAAAGACAAATAGAAATGTTTTGAACACTTACGTGTACAGTTTTGTTCAGCTCACGATTCTATTACCTATTACAAAGATGATTATTGGTTAGACAAAGAAAGAATAAAGGAATTACTGTAAATTATGTTCACTAAATACCAACACTTGAAGCAATTACAAAATTATGAAATATTTCAGAATGGCATGTAATTAAGGTTAATACCACAATTAAGAGTATATCTTTTATTTAGCAGCACTTGTTCTTTCATAAACAATAATTAGGATTAAGAAAGGTCAGAGAACACTTCCATTTCAACACTACAAACCCATTTAAAGCCGTTCCTGCTCCCCACCATGCACTTTACATTCAGTGACTTTGGTCTTTGTTATTTTGTAACAAATGACAAAGGATGTTAATCTTGGAATGGGCCAAGAGGCTCTCCTAGGACGTCACAAGCCAAGAGAGTTGAATCGTGTTAGCCTGGCCATAGACAAAAGCTCCTCAGCCCTTACTTGTGTACTCAGAGAAATTATCCTCAGAAGTGTAATACATGATAACAACTGGCAGCTCTACTTTCTCACAGTGCTATTGTATTGGGTTTGCGTGGCAAGGTTTTGGTAGAGGTGGGGGCTACAGGGGTGGCTTCTGTGAGAAGCTGCCAGAAGCTTCCCCTGTGTCTGACAAAGCCAGTGCCAGATGGATCCAAGACAAAGCTGCTGCTGGCCAAGGCCGAGCCCATCAGCGATTGTGGTAGCACCTCTGGGATAACAGATTTAAGAAGGGGAAAAAAATGGCAACAGCAACTGCAGCCGGAGGGAGGAGCGAGAACGTGTGGGAGCAGCAGCCCTGCAGCCCCCCCGGCCAGGGCAGCAGGAGGGGCAGGAGGGGCTCCAGGCGCCGGAGCAGAGGTTCCCCGGCAGCCCCTGGGGAAGAGCCTGGTGAGGCCGGCTGTGCCCCAGCAGCCATGGAGCTCCACGGGGGGAAGACCATGGCGAAGGCGGGCTGTCCCCCAGCAGCCCATGGAAAACCACAGTGGAGCAGATCTCCCCCTGCAGCCCGTGGAGGACTCCACACTGCAAACAGATGGAGATGCCCTGAAGGAAGCTGCAGCTCATGTGGAGCCCATGCAGGAGCAGCCTCCTGGCAGCAGCTGTGGCCCACAGGGGACCCACACTGGAGCAGTCTGTCCCTGAAGGACGGCACCCCATGGAAGGCTGGAGCAGTTCGTGAAGAACTGCAGCTTGTGGGAAGGACTCATGTTGGAGAAGTTGGTGGAGGACTGTCTCCCGTGGGGGGACCCCACATTGGAGCAGGGACAGAGTGTGATGAGTCCCCCCTCTGAGGAGGAAGGAGCCACAGAAAACAACGTGATGAACTGACGACAACGCCCATTCCCTGTCCCCCGTGCTGCTCAGGGGGAGGAGGTAGAGAAAATTGGGACTAATGTTAAGCCCAGGAAGAAGGGAGTGGTGGGGGGAAGGTGTTTTAAGATTTAGTTTTTATTTTCTCATTACCCTGCTCTGATTTTAATTGGTAATAAATTAAATTAAGTTTTTTTCCCAAGTCGAGTCTGTGTAGCCCATGACAATAATTGGTGAATGAACTCCTTGCCCTTACCTTGACCCACGAGCCTTTCATTATATTCTCTCTCCCCTGACCAGCTGAGGAGAGGAGTGACAGAGCGGCTTTGGTGGACACCTTGCGTCCAGTCAGGATCAACCCACCACAGCTATCCTGCATATCTACATGCAAGTCTACTTCTTGTATGTCCCCTGGAGCAGACCATCAAAGCACCAGCTGGGTCAGAAAGTCAGTCAGCTAGATGATGACTATTCCTTAGTTCTTGCTCACTCTTTTCTCCCTCCTCTCCGCTCTTTCCTGGGCACAGCAATGGCTTTCTGATGAAGACAGTACAGTGCTTGCCAGATTTCTCTAGATGCTAATATGGCTTGTTTACTTATCAGGCAGCATCTTATTAGCTGTCATGGCTGTATATAAGCTGTACTATACATCCATAAGGGGGAGAAGCATTAGTGCTGTTACACAGTGCATTCTGACAAGAGTTCAAAGCTGTGAAATAAATGTATCTGTAGTCAATACAATGCCACATTACAGCCACATGCATTATTGCCACATATTTTGTACATTGCCCCAGATGGCCCTCTAACATGGGCAAGGATGTTAGCTCCACTCTTACATTGCTATGAGTTCAACTGCCACAAAATCATAGAATAGTTTTGGTTGGAAAGGATCTCTGGAGGTCATCTACTTCCACCTTCCTCTCAGAGTTGGCCCATCTGTGTCAGATTCCTCTGGGCCTTGTCCAGTTCAGTTTTGAATATCTTCAAGGGTAGTGAGTCCAGAGACTCTCTGAGCACTTATGGCTCTGTTGCTCCCTCCCCCCTCCCTTTTTCTTTTTTTTATTTTGGTGTCTAATTATAATTTCCCATATAGCAACCTGTGTCTTCTGCTTCTTATCCTGCCACCTCTAAGAAAAGACTGTGTCTATCTTTCTTACATTTTACCAATAAGTACCTAAAGGCAGCAATAAGATCTCCCATTAACCTGTTCTTCTTGGCTGAACAAACACAAGTCTCCCAGCCTCTCCTCGTCATGCTCTCTAGGCTTCTAATCATCTTGGTAGCCCTCCACTACACTGACTGCAGCATTCCAATACCTGTCTTGCACTGGGAAGCTCAAAAATGGACAAAGACCCTCACATGGAGTCTCACAAGTGCTAAATAGAGGAAAATAATAACTTTCCTTCTGCTGGCTGCACAGAAACTATTACTGCCTATTATGCCGTTGGTCATCTTCGCTGCTGCTCACTGCTGGCTCATGTTCTCCCTGTGTCCACTGGTGCCCTCAGGTCCTTTTTCACAAAATTGCTTTTCAATCAATTGGTGACAAGCCTAGACAGAAGCAGGATGTCTTCCCAGACCAGGGCCAGGACTCTGCATTCAGCTGTGCTGAACCTCAAGAGATTCCTGCTGGAGTCTTTCTCCAGTCTATCAATTTCCTTCTGAATAACAGCCTGCCCTCCAGTGAAAGAGCCACTCCCACCCCTTGTGGTGTGATCTGCAAACCTGCTAAGAGTACATTCTGTCCTAGCTCCTAGGCTAATAAGAAACAGTATGGGTTCCTACATGAACTGCTGAGGGAACCCACCAATAACTCCCCCATCAGGACTTTGAACCATGATCACAACCCTTGAAGTCTCACAGGCCAACCAGCGGTCTACCCATCTTGAAGTTCACTACTCAGGTTCAGGTCCTTAAGTGATCCTTGCAGTATCTTCATCTACCTCTCCATGTCTTTGGCTGCATCTTTACTTGTCCCATGGACTTGTCCAGCTAGCTGAAGTTATCTGTTAGGTGGTTTTAAATGCTTTTTATTTCCTTTCTTACATTTATTCCTTCATTTCTACTCTTGCCCATAAAAAAATTTCAAGTAAAGTTAAATAGTAGTAATAATACAAAATAGTGTTTAAAATTGTATGTGTATGAATTAATTCATTTATTATTGGGGAAATAGTACAAGTACTACATGTACAGAGCGTGATGCACAGTTAAATGTACATACACCAATACTCGTTTCTAGCACTATGAACAGTCAGATGCCAAACTGTAAAGTTACTTGATATCAACACTAGCTGAAGGTCAGATTGCATCCACAGGCCACCATTTTTTCACCAGAACATGTTCATATTAGCAAGTAACTGTTAGGAACACAAAAGCAAAGAAATCCAGAAATGTTTTTCACTCTTGCATACATACATGTTCTTTCAAGGCTGGGTTTTAGTGATGTGAAAAGAGTAGCATACTTAGTCACACAACTGTAGTAGACGTGAGGAGTCACCTGAGTCCCTAATTGCTTGAACTTACCATTTTTAAGCCGAGTAGGCACATCAGTGGAAAAATGATTATTTTTTTGAATAATTGCTTAGGTTTTAGGGTCTCAGATGGAGTAAGCAGTATATAAACATGCAGAAAGGTAATTGTCTCTCAGAAATCTTTATCAACTACTAAGTACAAATAAACATGAAGAATATATGGATTCTGCTTTTAATAAAAACAACTGAAAGAGCAAGAGTGGTTTTAATGTAGGGTCAAAGATGGAGTTGACAAGACTGAGACAGGGAAGATGGATAAATAGGAACATGGAAGATAGGAGATGGAGATAAAAGAAAAAAGTGGCAGTGAATGGGCAGAGGATAAGAAAGCAAGATGAGAAGCACTAAAAAAGAATGATGAAATGTGAAGTATGTTGAGTTAAGAGAGAAAGGCTGTCACTCAAAAGACACTATCTAGTAGGATCCAAGTTTTATATGTCAGCATACTGACATCATTAGCAGCTCTTTGGTCAGTGGAGATACAGGGATACAACAACCTTCTCAACACTGAGTTGTTCCTTCCCCTTCAAGAAGGGCTATTCTACTGCTACTCTGCCCTGGGAATAATTCAGGTGTCCTGCTCCCAGGACTTCAAGGCAGCGCTGCAGTCACAACAATTCACAATAAAAGCACACGAGCAAACAAAACAGCAGTGGAACTGAGATGGCAAAGGCTCTTCTTTTCCATTGAATGCTCCACTTTATGCTAGAGAGGTCTTTTTTATACCTGTAGAGCTTATCATGGTTTAAAAGAGAGTATAAAGTTGTAACAATGTAAGAAATCCACAGCAGACCTCTGTATAGGCGGAAATTTTTTATATTAACACAGAAGTTTGTCCAGCCATGCGGTAGCACTGCATTATGGGGAAACTTCCCAACAGGTCCCAAGATGGACTCATGAAGTAGGGATTAGTCAGAGCACCAATCAATATCTGAAGAGATTATTTTATTTGAACTAAATGAACTGGTATTCATCACTATATGAAACAGCAAGTAGTTTAGACAAAGTAAATAATGTGAAGTAGAAGGAAATTGCACAGAGCAGGCTTTGTAAGGATTGCGAGATTATCGTGAGTTACACCGGCAGTACCTACTACATCAATGCAACTGCACCAAGACTGCTTCCACAAAGCATTAGAATTATTAAGGTTAGTATAGAAATGTTTATGGTAACAGTGTTCTGGGTTAGTGCAATTACAGCGGTGATGACAGCACAGTATGAACTGCTGCGAACGCTTGCACTTGTGGGCCTGAGGCAAGGTGAGAGGGAGAGAAAAAACGTCTGTGAACAGCTGAATGACCACGATGTTGTCTAACTCTCTGACCCTCATGGAAAAGCTAGAGAAAGAAATAAAAGGTGAAACAGAAAAGCAAATATTCCCCTGCCTGTTATCAGCCCAGTTCTGCAGGATATGGCCTTTTACTTTCCTTGCCTTCAAAACATCTGCTCGGGTTAGATTTGGGTTGTATCTGACTTTATTCGAGTATCCCATGGCATTGAAAAAGCATCCAGGTGTTAAATATTTGAATTTATGGACACAGGTGAACACAATAAAAAACTTCAGTTCAGGTTCCACTACCTATATTCAAGCTAACCAATATTTTACTCCATTGGTAATCTCTTTAACTTGAGGGTGCATAATATATTGAGCACATAGTCCCTTGCATGTTTTCTTTTTGCGTGTAGTAATTAACCCCAAAAAGCTTCCAGCTGCTCAACTGAGGGTCTTAATTTGGGCCTGTTGTGTTTATAAATGCTCATAATTCCTTACTGTTCTTAATAATGTCTGTAAGTCTCTGAACATCATGACTTAGACTTCTAAAATTTATCTTGCCTGTGAACAATGCAAAACATATGAGGAAACAGTAGAATACACATTAAAAAAAACCTATATCTATCCATATTGTATAAAATGTCTTATAAATTGAAGCAGTCTTGTTATGCATGAAGAATTAACAGTGGATATGATATTATCATTATTATTTGAGTGTTCTCAGCCCCAGGCAAAATCCTAAAATATGCCATCTTTGGCAAAGAAGTACCATGCGTAAGTAAAGTGAAACATATGAGATGGCGAACAGCAGTTTGAGGGGGGGAACTGCAGTGAATCAATAAAATAAACTCAGTGCTACTTTGTAGAGTATAATGATGCAGTACTCATGACTGCACACTAAGTTCTACTCATTGCCACAGTGATTTAACTACCACAAAGACCCAGTCCTAAAAAAATGTGGACAGTCTAGTTTCCTGTTTCTTACAGCATCTAGACCAATGATTCCGTAGAGGACATGACTAACTGGCTTATTAAGAAAAACTATATTATTAGTCCAACAGTCAATATTTGTTCTAAGCACTGCATATGAAAGATTTTCTCATAATACTGTGTTTCAGTAGAAATATTTTCATTCAATTACTATTTTTTTTTAAATCTACTTCATTTCTGATCTCACTATTATCCTGATGCAATGCTTTTGATGAACTAGTGTTGTTTGACACAGGCCAAACTCAAACTATGTTGCCATCCAGATATACTCTTGTGTTATAAGAAAGAACAAATACGAGAGATACGGGCCTCATGGACCTCAGCACATTAATGTAGAGGAAAGAAGCTGAAGGGGGAAGCTAATTACAATTTAGTCAGCCTAAAGTAAAGTAAAAAGTTTATGTGAGTATATAAACGCATAAAAATGCATAGTCTGATTTGAGTGCAAACCTATTCACAACCAAAAATCTTTCCCAGGTCTACACTGGGCATTAAAAACTAAAGCAACTGTTCACACCTGTCCTTAAAATACCATCCAAATGATCTTATTAAAAAGTATTATTGGATAAAACAAATGTCATCATTAAAATGCAGCACACGTCAGTGGTTACATGTCAATTACATTAGCAAAAAGAGTCACTATACATCCAAGAAAAAAGAAACCAAAGAAGGAAAATACACCAACTGCTACTAATGCTGAAGTGTTAGAAGCAAGCTATAGAAGAGCTAGAATAGCATTGTAAATTATGCTGTATAATAAAAGAACCTGAGGAGCTTTTGTGAGGAATTTTAACTCAACAAGTTCTAGTCTAAGATTTGTTTAATAGTTTATCCTATTGTAACTACATGATTGAAATTATACAGCTGTACTTTATCAGCAATAATACAGTGGAAATGCATACGTCTTCCAAAGGGGGTAAGAATAAAAACACACAGCCAAATATGATCTGTTAATATATGTATTTGGTTATCAAAATTAATGGAGTAAACTACATTATGTAGATGTGCTGTGACAACTGCACTCATAACGTTAAGAAAAGCATAGGCCTTCAAGAGTTAAAAGGCCAGGCCTACAGACCTAGAACTCCCATAGTATCTTGAAGTCCTTATGAACATTTCAATGGGGTTTCCAGCTGATTCTGACAATACTGTGTGCAAAGAACACACAGTAGAGGAGATCGACATATTTATGTGCCTCTAAACAGTGAGAAATTGTGATAATTTTGCTGTAAGACCTGAAAATTACTGCAGCCTCAGCTTTGAATGTCTTAACCATTTTTAATATATTTGTGATGTTTGAGGTTTTCTGAAGTCAATATGCCATTCTCACTGTACCAACAGAGCCGAGGCTACTCTTGGTTTCAGGACCTGGCATATTCACCTGCAAGTGCAAAATAAACATCAGACCCAAACACTTCTGGCACCAAGAAATAGGAGTTGAGATGCTGGTGAGCAGGTGGCAGTAGTTGGTGCAACCTGTGCATAAAGCTGCTGCTCTTCAGCAGACCTCCAAAAATCATGGGGGGGTGGAAGAGCATCCCCACCCTGAAATGGAGAAGATGGAGAACGGCAAAGACTGAGGCTCGCCTCCGCCGCTCCCTTCCTGCCTAACGACCAGCACATCGCCGGACCACCGCGCCTTGACTTTGGGGCTCTCCGGGCTTCCCCCGACGACCGCTCTGGCTGCGGCCGAGCCCAGCTGCGCTGGGGTGTAATTAAAATGCTGCGCAAGCTGCTCTGCAATTGACGGAGGACTTGAGCAGACACGTCTGCCGCAACG
>NW_010511171.1:2645-2992 GCF_000687285.1 Phaethon lepturus | reverse complement strand
AAGGACCCAGCAGAGAGGGTTTAAAGCCCCTATGGAAAGCCACATCGTACCCTATCTCCAGATCAAACATTGCTGCATTGAAGGAGGCACTGGATGCACTTGGCCATTTGCACAGAGACCATCTGCGAAAGGCCAAAATTCTTCTGGGCAGACCTCCCTGCAGCTGAACCAAATCAATCCCCTTCTGCTAGAACGAACCCCTCTCTTCCCCAGACAGCCCTTTCAAAACCAAAAGAGGTCACAACCCTTAAACACTTCTATTGCAGGGCCAAGCTGAGGCAGCCCAAACATCAACCTGAGTAGCCACTGTGACAGCAGTTCAGACCACAGGGAGAGCTGGAGGGGAC
>NW_010511171.1:0-1854 GCF_000687285.1 Phaethon lepturus | reverse complement strand
TTGGACCTGCATGATCTTTTAGTAGATCCCTTCCAACTAGATCAGGTTGCTCAAAGCCCCACCCAAGTGGACTTGAACATTTCCCGGGAGGGGTCATCTAGATCTTCTCTGGACGACTTCTCTGGTGTGTCACCTCTCTCATAGGCAAGAGTTTCTTCCTAATACCTAATCTCAATCGCCCCCGTTTTGAGTTCAAACCACTACTCCGCATCCATCTCTACACTCCCTGGCAGAGTCTCTCCCCAGTTTTCCAGAAGGTGTCTTGGGAAGCTTCCCCCTTCTAGGAGAAAAAACCCCAACTCACTCAGCCTGCCCCCACAGTGGAGGGAACCAGAAGGTGTCTTGGGAAGCTTCCCCCTTCTAGGAGAAAAAACCCCAACTCACTCAGCCTGCCCCCACAGCGGAGGGAACCCAGACCCCTGATCGTCTTCCTGGCCCCACTCTGGACCTGCTCAAGTACCTCCATGTCCTGAGGGCCCTAGAGCCAAACACAGTACTCCAAGTAGGGTCTCCAGAGAGCTGAGCTGAGGGGGAGAATCACCTCCCTCGACCTGTTGGCCACACTGCTTTTGCTGCAGCCCAGGATATGGTTGGCAATCTGGGCTATGGGCGCGCACTGATGGCTCATGTTCAGCTTTTCATCCACCAATACACCCAAGTCCTTCTCCTCAGCGTACTCTCAATCCATTCTCCGCCCAGCCTGTAGGCATGTTTGGGACTGCCCTGACCCAGCTGTATGACCTTCCTCTTGGCCTGGTTGAACTTCATGAAGTTCGCACGGGCCCACCTCTGTGGGGTGGTCTACTGTGGAGTAGTCTTCTACTGGTCCCAGTATGGACCCCTGCGGGACATCACTCATCACTGGTCTCCACGTGGATACCAAGCCATTGACTATAGCTCTTTGTGCTATCAGTCAGGCAATTTTTTATCCAGCAAGTGCTCTACCCGTCAAATCCATCTCTCTCCATTTTAGAGGGAAGGATGCTGTGCGGGACAGCATCAAATGCTTTACACAAGTAGATGACATCAGTTGCTCTTCCTTTATTCACCAATAGAAGGATGCTGTGTGGGACAGCATCAAATGCTTTGCACCAGTAGATGACATCACTTGCTCTTCCTTTATCCACCAGTATTATAGCCCTGTTGTAAAGGCCACTGCTTTTGTCAGGCATGATTTGCCCTTACTAAAGCTATGTGGGCTGTCTACCAATCACCTCTCTGTTTTCCATGTTCCTTAGAAATGTTTCCAGGAGGATCTGCTCCATGACCTTGCTGGGTACAGAGGTGAGACTGACCGGTCTACACTTCCCAGGTCTCTCTTTTTTCCCTTTCCAAAACTGGGGATTAAGTTTCACCTTTCCCAGTCACCAGAACTTCACCAATCTGCCACGACTTTTCAGATTTGATGGATAGTGGCTTAGCAGCCCTTCTGCCACTTCTGACAGGACACTCAGATGCATCTCATCAGGTCCCGTGGATTTGTACCTTAGATTGTCTCGAACCGGATCTTCATGTGCGCTGGGTGGTACTTCATTCACCCAGTTCTCCCCTTCTCCCAAGCACAGAATCATTTCGATTCTGGGAATCTGCTGGCGTGGCTAGACCACTTGCCAGTGTTTTTTTCTGAGGCAAAAAATGTGTTGAGTATCTCCACCTTCTCCAGGTAGTTTGTAGCGCGGTCTCTCGTTTCATTTATTGTGCGGGTAAACATTCTTTCATCTTCCTTTGTTGTCCTACGTACCAGAGGAAACCCTTCTTGTTATGTTTCACATCCCTAAACAAGTTCAGCTCCAGCTATGCCTTGGCTTTCCTGATGCCCTGCATCCCCTTGCAAGCCATATCCCTATAATCTCC
>NW_010511170.1:0-9274 GCF_000687285.1 Phaethon lepturus | reverse complement strand
GGAGACAATGTTCCCCGCCAATTTAAACAGCATTAAATGACTGAACACCAAAATGAGTGAGGCACAATAAAAAACAGGGGTCTATAATGAGCTTTACTTTTAAAACAGGATTTTTTTTCACTCAAAAACTACTCTAAATGACATTTTGGACTTCTGTGGTTGTCATCTTTCTTGAATTCCACATCAAATTTCCAGTTTATGGGTAAAGGAAGGTTGGGTGCCTTACCAGCAAATTCAACCTAAACTCTAAGAGTTCAAGTGGGTTTTCTCCTTTTCTGGTCCCATCAGCTCTGACAAATTTTCCACTAGCCAAGATATTTCCTCAGCATTATCTGTAAAAACCACTCCACTTTAGTTCTTCTCTACACATTGATTGGATTAGAGTTTAGTAAAGAAAGTATATTGTGGCTGATATATTACAGCAAATAGATTCATTTCTTTCCTGTTCCCTTCTCCCACTCAGTTGTGGTTTTGTTCTTCTTGTTGCTGCGCTGACAAAAATTAAAATAGAGCTCAGCTTCTCAATACAGCCAGTGTAAACAAACCTTCCAATTCACAGCAAATTCTGCAATCACATTTTATACCACATAAACTCCATTTCCATAAAAGGCATTGACTTTAGTTCCCAGCTATTGTAATCCCAAAGCACAATGTTGCAAGACAACTAACATTTGTATTGATTTTTCAATATGTGCGACAATAACTCCTTTTAAACACACTTCAGTGATCACTCTCAATGACAATGCAATCAAATGAGAGCTGCAAAGTATTTCATTGTTTGGCTTTCCCTAGCGCTGGAGCGATTCCTGTACCTCACTCAAAAATGCATTCTCAGGAGAATCAACTAATGCCGTAGAACCCTACCATCTAAAAGCAAAATTATCTTCTGTGCTCAGTTTCCTGAGAAACTAATATTACTCAAAAAAGGACAAATTGATGTGATGTTCTCCACTCTTAAGACATCATTTGGCCCTCGTCACAACTCTCTGCTCTGTGGCATACTCCAGCGTGGGGAAACCCACACAGTTACAAGTCGCCACTTTCTGCATACTTGCAAGGAGAAAGAGTGCAGAATCTAACCTTGAAAACTCCCAAAACATGCCAGATTGGTATGAACAGAACCATATGGTTAATCTTGCAATTATCTATTTTCCTTAGTATAACTCCCTGTGGTCTGTATTTTTAAACATGAGACCTAATTCATCATTTCAGGTGCAAAACAGGGCCGTGCCTGTAAAAAAGGGATATTAGAGTCATACTCAAGGTCATGAAAAATATTGGCGCGATTTTTCCCCAAATCTAAACTTAGTTAATTAAAGAACTTATTACTACAAAAAGAGGAAGAGTAAATATAGAGAAAAGTGGCATAGATTAACAAGGCCAACCTATTTCTGACTGATAAGACCGGTCTCCTGAAAACTGCATGGAAGTACAGTTAGCAGATATGCAGTTCAGCTAGTATTAAAATAGCAAAAACCGCTTAATTTTTTAAACAAAATGTAATATCATAGAATCATAGAATACTTTGGGTTGGAAGGGACCTTCAAAGGCCATCTAGTCCAACCCGGCTGCAAGGAGCAGGGACATATTCAACCAGATCAGGTTGCTCAGAGCCCCGTCCAACCTGACTTTGAATGTTGCCAGGGATGGGGCATCTACCACCTCTCTGGGCAACCTGTGCCAGGATTTCACCACCCTCATGGTGAAAAATTTATTTCTTATAACTAGTCTAAATCTACCCTCTTTCTGTTTAAAGCCATTACCTCTTGTCCTATTGCAACAGGCCCTGCCAAAAAGTCTGTCCCCATCTTTCTTAGAAGCCCCCTTTAAGTACGGGAAGGCTGCAATAAGGTCTCCCCAGAGCCTTCTGTTCTCCAGGCTGAACAACCCCAGCTCTCTCAGCCTGCTATGATATATGATTATATATTTTTATGTGCTGAAGGCACAGAGATTATTCACAGGGGAATTCAACTCCAAGCTAGGTCCACAGACATTATAGTACAGAGACCTACAATAAAATAACTTGCCAGCTTAACTTCAATAGCAAGCAAACACATGCTCTAAACCAAAGATGATGCATTTGTAAGGCTGAAGAGTATTCTACACATCCCTAGGTATGCATAAACTGCCCAGGGAAATTTTAGGTAAAAAAAAATTTCATAGTACAGAGAAGGATAAAGAAGTCTCTCTATTGCACTTTAAAAAATACAATTTATTGTTTGAAAAAAAGAAAAAAAAAAAACCACAAGTCTTTTTCTATGTATCTTGCATGGCTTTTGAACTGATCTTGATTATTTGTTATTTTATCTAAGTGCTTAAAAATTTTAGTCCCTCAGGGTTACTAACAACAATGCCAGTCTGCTCCATCTCACAGCTACTTCATAGCTGCTTAAAAGTTTCTTTACAAATCAGTCGCCTCTGCTTCTGAATTAATTTCACATTTAATGGCAATATTGCAGATCTCCAGATTCATAGTCCAAGCATGCTCACAAACATTCTCTTGAGATACAGATGTCAAATAGACTTCTCCACCTTGCTAGAACTACTGCCCTGATATCATCTGCTTTGACAGCTCTTCTTCTGTCATCCCTTTTTCTGGCATTTGCTATGCATTGTCCTCCTGTCTCTGTAGCTCTTACCTGTTCCATTTTCTCTCTCTGGCGCTTAGCCATTTTTCATTAGGGAGCCTCCAGAGCTCTTCAAAAGCATTTTTATGAGCAATTTTTCCTGTGAACATTTTCCTTGGCTGATCTTTGAACTGTGATTTGGCTTTTCTCCTGCTGTATCACTTACATTTTCACTAACCCAGCTGCTGCTGCAATTGCAGTGGCTATTCTAAAACTAGTATTTCAGACATTCCTGCAAAATTTTTGAGATATAATTTCTCTAAATCTCAGTTATTAAGTGTGTTTAGTTACTCATTCCCAAGACATATTACGCTACTACTTCTATTTCAAACCTAGAAGAATCTTCTCCACTAACCAAAAATAAGATCAGAAGACATAGTTCCCAACGCAACCGTTGGCAGTTGCGCGGTTTGAGCACTGGTCAGTGGGCTGCCTGATCAAGGTGCCCCAGTGACAAGTAACTGCTGTAACAAGCATTTGTACTTGGGAGCAACCACACTGCTCCAGAGCAACAAGAGTCTGCTCTGGACTCAGGAACGTAAAGACGCCTCAGACACCCTTTGACGACAGGAACATCACCTCTTCCTTTGTCTCGTGTAGGTCTTGTGTAAATAACAACAAACTGAGACTTAGTATTAAATTCGCTAAGCATGTAAATTTTAATTGAGTTGCTTATAGTATCTTAAATTATACTTTAAATATCAGATTCTGCAGGATTACTATTTTTAAGTTATGAATTTATTTATATTTTTTAATATTGCTTCTTTTGACATATAAATTTTTGACAAAGATCTATTGCTTATGGAGAATAATTGCAGGCCATTTCCTCACGAATGCAATACTGAAGGACATTTCAAGGAGTCATTTAGCCTTCCTGTAATGTTCACAACCTTGAACAGACACTGTGACTTTCTTCACTTTTAGGTGAAGTGAAAGAGCACAGAACATGAGACATTTCAGTGACATCTACCACAGAGACCAAGTTCAAGTCTTGTTTCTACTAGTCTTAACCTAACTTTCTCTCTGACAGAGAGATTACTAATCACTGATTACTAATATCAGTATGTTCCACCATTTAGGGTTTTACTCAGCTGTGACCAAAGACAACCACAGTCTCTTAATCAATTTCAGTAGCAACTGTATTAAGTTCTTTACAGTTTTACAGAATTGGTCAAAAATGTTCCAAGGCTTTTTTGTACTGTGGGCTTTCGACCAGTAGACTAAATCTATCAGCTCACTTCATCAACAGCTAGCTACAGTCAGAGAACAATTTCATTGCTAACATTATATGTTACAGTTGGCTTAGAAAAACAGAGTAAAGAAATATCCACTTTTATTAACAGGACCAATTTAAAACTGGAAAAAGCCAGACCACATCTGAGTCCAGCCCGAGTCAGTGATTTTGAATGGAGTTACCTCTAAAATCAATTTAACTTGTCAAATCAGTGTTGAGGAGGAGGCCTGGGAGGAAAAGAAATGACAGATGTCTTTTCTGAATCTGTGAGATGCTGAGCTGTTTATGGGAAAGGAAAAATGTGATGAATCCATTCATATTTTCCAGCAATACTGCCACTTCCCGTACATGGGCTGCAAATTCTACTCGTAGGAGTGTGTCTTGCAGCAAGCGACATTTAGAGCAGAGACTCACTGACCAACATCCTGAGCTACAGAAATTGTTGATGGCCCTTGGAAATGCTGTAGGCAAGGTCAGAATGAGAAGACTGGTGGAATTTCTCTTTCTCTATAGACCTCTGTATGTTGTTAAAGGGAAAAACATTGTTTTGCTTTAAAATTCTCACCAGCCTCAACTCCTGTGAGCCCTAGTATGTCCTCCTTTAGCCTCAGCAAGGCTCAGTTATTCTTATTAGTCCACGAGGGGAACAAAGCCTCCCAGGGACAGACATTTCCTTAAAGAGGAGATTTCACAGAAAACACCTAAGTTATAGAATCATAGAAACATTATGGTTGGAAAAGACCTCTAAGATCATCAAGTCCAACCGTCAACCCAACACCATCAGGCCCACTAAACCATGTCCCAAAGGGCCACATCTACACATTTTTGAACACTTCCAGTGATGGTGACTTCACCACCTCCCTGGGCAGCCTGTTCCAATGTTTGACTACTCTTTCAGTAAAGAAATTTTTTCCTAATATCCAGTCTAAACCTCCCCTGGCGCAACTTGAGGCCATGTCCTCTCGTCCTATCACTAGTTACTTGCAAGAAGAGACCAACACCCACCTCACTACAACCTCCTTTCAGGTAGTCGTAGAGAGCGATCAGGTCTCCCCTCAGCCTCCTCTTCACCAGGCTAAACAACCCCAGTCCCCTCAGCTGCCCCTCATAAGACTTGTGCTCCAGACCCCTCACCAGCTTTGTTGCCCTTCTCTGGACACGCTCCAGCAACTCAATATCTTCTTGTAGTGAGTGGCCCAAAACTGAACACAGTATTCAAGGTATACAGTGGCTCCAGCTTATCCAGTAAATTTTGATCTTGGAAATAAAACACCAGCAGGGGCAGGGCTACGAATTTTGTACTCTCTTTCTTCCAAGCATGTTTCTTCTTAACAGGTAAAATTGTTCAAACAGAAGTTTGGAACTCTTTGGTGATAGTTATTAAGTTAAGAATTCAGTAATTTAAACTTTGACAAATCAGTTTTAAATTTTGAGGAAGAATTTTCTATTTTCTCAGATCTCACCTTCTCAATTTTGAGATTATGCTATGTTTTTTTAACAAAACTTGTTGGCAGTAGATATTTATCTGCCCTAGAGAGTGATTCTCAACACCATGTAAGAAGTGGATGACAAGCCAACTTCACATAAAAACATTTTAAGAAATAACCAAGTAATATATAAATGAGACATAGGGTCTCCCTTCATTAAATGTTTTACAGTACAGTAATCTGTAAGTAAAATAAATAAGTCAGCATCTGAGACAGATGACAGAAAGACATCAGTCAACACAGCTACTGCATATTGTCCTTTCACAAAAAAGCATTTGGCAGCAGCTTTGAGATTTCCTTGTCACACACATTCCAAACCTCAAAAATCTTACCCCACTAAATAAATCAAGCTCCATTGCTAAAAGTCATAAGCAATGTAGCACTCCACTGCTACAATACAGAAATCTAAACATAAAACCATCTGTTTCCAAAGGAAAAAAAACCAAATCCCACACACAGTTTAGCACCTTCTCCATCTTTTCATAGTCTGTAGTTAAGTTTTCAATTTTTTAATTCAACTATAAGTTAGCAGAATGATATTCACAATTAAGTTAGCTTTTCCAACTCTGAAACAACAGTATAATCCATCATTTTCAAAAGTACCTCCTACTCAAACTGTAAGTCAGAAAAAGCTTGTTATCCATAGATTTGGCTTTATATTCAAATTCTGAGTGACAGACTCTCAATATATTTAAACAGGAGCTTTGCAAAGTACCCTTAAAGACTGTAAAGTAAAAACATGGCTATAGTTATTAAATTATCCTTAGTGTATGATATTCTTATAGTGTATGCTAACTACTCAATCACGCTTGACCTTATTTCACAGAAAAGTATCTTTCCGTAGATTAATTTGCACCTAAGGTAATTTTATAACTGGCCTTAGAAGAGGTCTTCTAGGATTCATCCAATTAAGTTCTAAATTATGACACAATATTTCTACAAGACACACTGTGTTCCTAGAAAATTAAAGATCATACAGCATTGAATTATGAAATGCATAACACATATGAGATTTCATTGCACGTCTACACATATGCATGTAACTACTCCAACAGATTTTGTCTGACACAGGCTGTCTTTCATAAAAAGGCAAATCACTTTTAATCAATGATTAAATCAGAACAGACTTGAACACACAAAAACAACCTGAAGAGTACACAATTTGGCTTCATTACATTATCCAACAATTCTTTAAAAGCTTTATTGATCATTTCTTGATAAGTAGCATTCAACAGAGAGTGTCTATTGATACTGTTACATATTTAAGTAAAACCTCTACAAACATCTTGGCTAAACACAAAAAAGAAAGTATTGCTGTGACACACTACTTTCAAAAGCATTTTTAACTCCATGTTTAATGAAAGAATTAATTTCTGAGGAATATACATTTAAAATTTCCTCTGTATTCATTTACTCATTTTCCTTTTACATTTTATTTCTTAAAGTTAGCAGTGCCCAGAATTTATTCATGTAAGCTCTTGAATTGATTTATGTCAAGTGACTAGGCACCAATATTTCTGGATTCTGTTACAAGCTTCATCACTGTCTTGTCGTATCACTTTGATCAGTCAGTTACACTCAAAATTTTAGGTGTCTACTTTTGGTTATTCATGCTGAGAAACATGGAGCGTCAACTCCAGAGGTAATGAATATCTAACAGGTTCAATCCACTTGAAGCTTTAAGTGTTCAGCAAATCTGGAGAGAGAGAGAACCAAATTCAAAGGCAGAAGACTCAAAAAGTCATGAGGCATGCAAAAGTCATTGATACCTCTTAAGGCAGATGTGATATTAATGATGGGAAAGGAAGTTTGTACAGAATCTCCCTAATGATGGGACATGAAGCACACACTGCACCAAACAGATTAAAGACAGGGCTTCAGTTCCCTTAATATTTCTTTTTCCTGCCACCTCCAAGGAATTTGCATCTGACTTGTAAAATCAGGTCTTGATGTCTTTACATGTCATGTTTTTATCTATAAGGAGAATATAGCAATATTTATCTGTATCATGTCACACAGACTTTCCAACATTTGCAACATGAATTCTGAAAGCTGCAAGACCTCATATAAATATACAGTATCATCAGCTTCCAGCCTCTGTGCCAGATTCCAGATCTCAGGTAATCAAAACACAATGTACCACGCATGTGAACAATAACAACATACCCGGAGTCATCCCCAAAAATTCTCATGCAAACAAGATTTAGATATGCAGAGCTAGTCACTGAGCTAGTCATTTCATAGTCACTTGGACAGGCTGGAGAACTGGGCTGAGGGGCATCTCATGAAGTTCAGCAAGGGGAAACGCCAAATTCTGCATCTGAGGAAGGAACAACCTCATGCACTAGTGCATGCCAGGGGTTCACTGGCTGGAAAGCAGAAAAGGTCTTGGGGGTCTCGGCAGACAAGCAGATCATGCACGCACGTGGCAAAGGTGGCCAACAGCATCCTGAGCTGCATTAGGAAGGGTGTTGCTAGCAGGTCAAGGGAGGTGATCCTTCCCCTCTGCTCAGCACTGCCAAGAGATACCTGGAGTGCTCTGTCCTCTTCTCGGCTCCCCAGTATAAGAGACATCGACATACTGGAGAGAGTCCAACAAAGGGCCATGAAGACGATGAAGGGCCTGGAGCATTTCTCCTGTGAAAAAGGGCTGCAAGAGCTGGGACTACTCAACCCAGAGAAGAGAAGGCTTGGGAGGATCTCATAAACGTGTATAATGAGCTGATGGGAAGGAATGAAGATGAGGGAGCCAGGCTCTCCTCAGTGGTGCCCACTGACAGGACAGGAGGCAATTAAAAAACATTAAAACATGTGAAAGTCCATGTGAACATAAGAAAACACTTTTTTTTTTTACTGTGAGTGTGGTCAAACACTGACACGGGTTGCCCAGAGAGGCTGTAGAGTCTCCATCTTTTGAAATATTCAAAGCCCAACTGGTCATGGTCCTGGGCAACCTGCTCTGGCTGACTCTGCTTGGCCAGGGGGCTGGACTCCCCCTCAAGAGGCTCCTTTCCACCTCAACCATCCTGTGATTCTCTGAGAAGCCAAACTGCACCCAGAAGATCCTAAGGAGAGGGCAGCAAGACTCAGCCAGCAGACATTAGCAAAGCCAATGTGTGTGCTACAAGACTGCAAGACCCCACCATGGAGTACTGTCAGTGCTGATGCAGGACTGATTTGTAATCACCCCTGCCTAGGCCCTGCCCTGCCGCCAGCAGAGGACTTGCCGTGACAAAACAAAACATAGTTTCATAGAATCATGGAATAGAATCATACAATGGTTTGTGTTGGAAGGGACTGTCAAAGGCCATCTAGTCCAACCCCCCTGCAGTGAGCACGGACATCTGCAACTAGATCAGGTTGCTCAGAGCCTCATCCAACCTGACCTGGAACGTTGCTGGGCTGGGGCATCTACCACCTCTCTGGGCAACCTGTGCCACTGTTTCACCACCCTCAGTGTGAAAAATTTCTTCGTTATATCCAGTCTAAATCTGCTCTCTTTTAGTTTAAAACCATTACCCCTTGTCCTATCGCAACAGGCCCTGTTAAGCAGTCTGTCCCCATCTTTAAGCCCCCTTGAAGTACTGAAAAGCTGCAATAAGGTCTCCCTAAAGCCTTCTCTTCTCCAGGTTGAACAACCCCAACTCTCTCAGCCTGTCCTCACAGGAGAGGTGTTCCGTCCCTCTGACCATTTTTGTGACCTCCTCTGGACCCGCTCACAACAGGCCCATGTCTCTCCCGTGCTGCGGGACGCAGCACTGCAGCCGGGCTCCCACCAGAGCGGAGCAAGAGGGACAAAACCACCCAACCCCCCCACCCCCCCTGACGGCCGCGCGCCGCTTTGAGTGCGGCACGGGACACGGGGCGGGACCACGGCGGGAAGGAGCTTCGCTCTGGGGCCCGCATGACAACTTGAGCGGGGACCA
>NW_010511169.1:0-16867 GCF_000687285.1 Phaethon lepturus | reverse complement strand
TCTCTCTCTCTCTCTCTCTCTAAATATATATATTTATATATATAAATATATATAAAAATTATATATTTATAACATATTTTCTCCTTTTAAATAGCAACGACTACATATTCCTATGGGAAGGAGAGACACTTTCTAGCTTCTTTAGAAAATAAAGGGGTGGCCCTGCTGGTACTGGTAGGTAGGAGGGTGGAGGCATTCTCAAGCCTGAATTGCAACCCCCGCTAAGGAAAGTAGAAGGTGAAATTTCTTAAAGGCTTTCACTTCTGGATTTCTTAGTTCGTGGCAGATAACTGGCACTTTCCTAGAAGAGTACATTTTATAACTGCTGGTAGACTGATCTTTCAAATGCTCCTGCCCACGGCACTGGCACAGACCTGCCCATGCAGTAGTAGGAAAAGAAGAGATGGATGTCCCTGAGCTCCCACCACAACGGGGGAAGAGGAGGGAGCACCAACACTGCCTCTTCGCTGCATGATGCCCACTCTTCCCTTTCAATCCTATACTACTAGAAGGTATCGATAACTCTGAGCGGTGGCGTTGCCCAACACAACTGCCACCCAGCCACCGCACAGCAGGGGACCTCGGGTCCCAAGCAGGGAAATGCTGCACTAGAGAAGCAAAGCTGGGAAGAAAAGCTGCTGGCTGCACCCGGTCCATCACTGCAGCCCAGTTCCCACATTCATACCTTTTCTACACCACTGTGAGATTTTTAGAAAGACACAAGAACTCCTCTCCCTCCAAAATGCTTTAACTTTGTAACAACTGCTATCCAAGCAGGTAACCAAGACATTTAATCAACTTATAAATACCCAAGTGTGAAGACAGCCTAAGTACTAATCATGAAATTACTATGCATGACAAAACTCAGAATAGTGTTTTGCTGTAATTGTGCATAATTTAACTCAAAAAAGCAAGAAGACTTATATTTGGATACGGGAGAAAGAGGTCAATTTGATGAAGGGGAAAAATTGCTGTCATTTTTACTAGTCTGATAGAGAAATTCTTCACCCAGTGTAAGGATTTTAGGATGTTCCTTCTCCAGTGTGATGCCAGGGGAACAAGCCACCATCAACAAGGGGGCATCTAATAGTGGTGTTCCAGAGCCACATTTTTAATATAAAAACCTCACCTCTGTCACCTTGAAGTACATTTATAGCCTGCTGTGTGTTTCAACCATCAGAGGCAGACAGAGGCCTGTATCTTATAATTTCAGGGTACAGCTGTGACAACAAAGCAATATAAAGTTTTCCTTCCTTCTGATAAGGAGGAGTGAAAATATTAAATAAAAAACCCCAGATGGTGTCTGTAATTTCCTAATGATTTCCTAATGTTTCTGAACAATGGCCTCAATAAATTTCCTAATTTTGAGTTCGTAAGTGGGTGTTGATGGGGTCAACTCCAGGCCTGACTTGGACAGTTTCTTGTTTTTCTCCAACGGAGATTACGTGGGACACAAGGTAGCGTCTGTCCTTGACACACTGCAACTGAGTTGGGAGATGCTAACGTGACCTACCTAGAGCCTCCCAGCAGCGGTTTTGAGCTACCCAGACGTGGTCTCTTCTGGCCGAGGGGCTGTCCAGCTAAGCAAGACTGTGTACGAATTGCCAAGACCAGATGAAGGGGTGTGTGGACAGAGGAGTCTGAAGGTCTGCCCACCCTTGTCAGTCAGCCTGTATCCTCCTGAGCTCTGTTAACAGGGCACCAGCCACGAAGAAGAGTCATGGCCCTCCTGCAGCAACACTCAAATGCAGAATTTGCCCTCCTTTTGTACCCTTCCCTTCATTAGCACCAACCCAAAACACAATTACGTCTAATCCCCTTAGTGGCAGCAAGCCAGCAGAGAAAAATGAGCTAGTGTCCAATCTCAGGACTTGCGTGACAGAGAAGGGAAGGAAACCTCAGCATGAAGTGCCCCCCACCGAGAACAGCTTGCCCCACTGCATGGGTCCAAGCAGCCTGACTGATGTTCTCTGACACTATCCTGAGGATATCACTCCTTGGAGAATAATTTTTGGGCCAAAAGTAGAAAGAATATGAGAAAATTGATGTCCTACTATCAGGAATTTTCCCTGATATTCCTGATACTTCTTTCCAAGTAATCAAGCTCATAAAGGCAGCAGAGAGCACAGAAGCTGTTGTAAGAAACCGCCTTGATGCTAATGCAAATGGTGCCGGTTTCTTCCAAACAGACTCTAGCACTTGACCTTTAACACATACCTTTCCAAGAAAATATTCTCATTAAATCACAATCAAAATTCCTTTAGAGGACAAGTAAATTTCATTAGCACAAACCCATCTCCATCTTAAGAAGCAGACTCCTTGATAGGTAGCTTTCAATGCACATAGATTGCAAAAATACGAGGATGGCTTTAAAGACCAGTTTCCAAACTTGCCTAGATTGCAGCTGCGTTGGTAACTCTTCTAAAATTAGTAAAATGAGTGTATTTTTCCACTGAAGGTGTACACCTTCTCAACATTTGGAGGCTAAAAATGTAATTCATTGATTTTGAAAACCTATGGAAAAATAATCTATTTTGGTTTATTTGGAAGAGGTAGTAACAGGATAACTTTTCAGGAAAAAAGTATGTGTAAATGCAAAGTTCTCTATGCAGGCATGATATATACCACAGTCCTGACTAAGATCTCACCTGCAGTATATACAGACTTTATTCATAAACTAAAATAGATCCCATAATATTCACGTAACCACAAAAGGTTTGCTTTTTGCCTGAAAGGATGGTGGCCTTAGACATTGTGCTAAGTGATCTTACCTGCACATCAACAGCCCCATCATAGACAATCCACTTCCTTTTGCAAATACCAGTTTGGACTCCTTTGGCCATTGGCCTTGCTGGGTCAGCCCAGCACAGAGAAGCCCAGGCAATCCCACACCCCTGGATGGGGAATGCAGGGCATGACTCCAGTTCCAAGTCTGCTAATCCTTCTTTTTGCCCATTTCTATCTTCCCAATTTTCAGTCTCTGTATCACAAACAGGCTCATGGTGACCCAGTTTTCCCTGTGTTATTATTCTTCTTCCTTATGTAAGTAAGCCTGAAAGCATAATTTAATTTGCAAAAAAGAGAACTGTCCAGGTTTCAGCTGAGATAGAGTTAATTTTCCTCCTAGTATCTGGTATAGTGCTGTGTTTTGGATTTAGGATGAGAATTATGTTGATAACACACTGATGTTTTAATTGTTCCTAAGCAATGCTTACATTAAGTCAAGGACTTTTCAGTTTCCCACGCCCTGACAGCAAGGAGGTGCACGGGGAGCTAGGAGGGGACACAGCCAGGGCAGCTGCCCCAAACTGGCCAAATGGATATTCCATACCATATGACGTCATGTTCAGGCGTAAGTTGGGAGCAGTTGGCAGAGGGGCTGGGTGCCCAGCTCGGGAACTGGCTGGGCATTGGTCAGGGGGGTGGCGAGCAATTGTATTGTGCATCACTTGTTTTGTGTATTCTTTTATTAACATTATCATTCCCTTCCTTTTCTGTCCTATTAAACTGACTTGATATCAACCCACGAGTTGTATTTTTTTTTTTTCTTCCCCAATTCCTCTTCCCCCATCCCATTGTGGGGTGGCGAGTGAGGGGCTGTGTGGTGCTTAGTTGCCGGCTGAGGTTAAACCACAACAAGAACAAATACTCAAAGTATTTGTAAAATAAAAAAAGACAGGATGCTGGACAGAAATGTTCTGGGATGAAGCTATAATATGAAAATGAACACAGCCATGGCTGGCTTTTTGTATTTCCATCATCTTAAAAAGAAAGACCCCTCTCTTTCAGAGCCTCCTAGCTCTAGAGTTTGCATATACGTGCCTTGCCTTCCTCCTTCCTCTTTAAGGTAGCAGAAAGCTTTGTCTCTATTCTCAGCCTCATCTGCTAGACAAAAATCCAGATTCAATGTTTTCATTTATTTAAAAAAAAAAAGTATTATCAAGAACGTTCTTAATTATCTGTTACCTTGAGAGCTAAGAAACACTTTTCCTATCCTGGGAAAATATTTGGGGTTTTTCAAAAAACTTTTGTGCTCCAAATCAGGAAGAAGAGTCTAAGATTACAATGGTTTTATAACAAAAAAAGCACTTTTGACTAGCTGAAGCTTCCAAATAATTTCAAAATATTTTGTCTTTTTTCTTAGGCTGTGGACTCTATCAAAAGTCAGAATAACTAAGAAAAGATCCTTCTATTCAGACGATGGCAGAACAATAATGTCAATACTGTTCTCTAAAGAAATGAATTTAAATAGAAAATTCAATTGAAACTTTCTTTCCCACACACTGTTTCACAGTTGCACTGAATCAGCATTTCTTTCTGAAGGAGAATGTTTTGTCAGAAAGATCCCTGATGTGCTCTAGGGCTCTGTGCTTACTTGTCTTTTAGCAACAGGAGAATCAAGGCCTGAAAAGATATTTTTCTACAGTAAGTCCTGTAACCCTCCTCCTTGGGGTCCAGCTGCCTGTGATGCCAGGCCCAGGGCTGGTACGGCTCGGCTATGCTACCTGGGCTCAGATTTCGGAGAAAACCGCTAAGTTGTGAGGCAGGGAAGTGGGAAAGCACGTGGGCTAGAGCCCCACGAGATAAGAATGGCAGAACTACAGAGGTACAGTTTTTGAGCTGGGGACGGATGTCGATACAGGATTCAAGAGAAGAAACACTGACATGGAAAGTTATAAAGTGCTTAGGGGGTGCAAGAAAAATACAGCATCTTCCCTGCTTCTTTCTGTTCTCTAATTTCCTGAACTAATGAGTATTTAAAAAGAAAATGCACAAAATAGAAAACTAAACTGACTGCAGTGAAAGCTCAATTATAATCTAAAGTATTAGTTCCTCTGCATAATTTTAACTCATTTCCCACTGCTAAAGCAGATATTCACTATATATGAACATATAAAACAGTATTTAGTATTACCCTCAAATAATCTTTTGGTATCATACTTAATTTTTCAGCTTCATGCTTCTATGTATCTGATTATTCCCATTTTACTGCATTATTTATCCTATATCCTCATTTCATAGCTTGGAATGAATTACAGTAAATCTGTACATCTAGTGGCTTCCTGATAAAACACATTTTCTAATATTATTTTAAGCACTTACAATATAGTATGGCTAGGGGCACGGTGTGACAGATGCTATGGAATCACCGAACATTTGACGATTACTGCATTAATTTTATAAGAAGTGTTATACATATCCGCATGGGCTTGTTAGTGATTGTATTGCTGCCCCAGTGGTTAGGAGACGAGTTAACCGCAGGAACAAGTGATCAGTGGAGGCTGGGGATACTGCTACAGGAAAAGGCAGGTTCTATACCATATCCAGAGTAGTCTACAACAAGGACATATGCATTATTTTATATGTATTAATTAATTCTCCCACAGTAGAAGACAGGTGACCTGCTTTTGACTAAGCATATACATAGCTTATTTATAACATGTTTTCTCTTTTCTGAATAAACTCTTTTTTGCTTTAGGAAACCCTACTGGTCACCATGTAAACCTGTCATTTCCAAATCTGGTTTAATATACGGGAAGATGGGGCAGAACAGGCAAATGGGTCGATTACCACCACACAATCCAGGTCACAAGACATCTACATTTAGCTGGGAGAGCAGAGTTTGTGGTGCTGAATGGGAGATGCTGTTTCCGGGCAGGGCTCTGCAGCATGTTCTGCAAGGAAGGAGATACTTCAAGGATGTCCAGGCAATAAGGCGCTTTCCAGATGACCAAAAGCAGATGAGGTGAAAGATGTACATTGGAGCCATGACACTCATCAGGGCTGTGGCTATCTTGGCTCTGCACTAAGATAAAAAAAAATTTCCATTTGCTCTCATAACTTTAGCTCAAGAAATAAGATTCTTCTTCTGTCAGATGTTCTGACCTCTCATTTAATAGCCAAAACCAAAATGAACACAGCCAGTTCCTTTTACTTAACACTGAACTGGGAGGACTTTTTCCTAAAGGTCTTTCAAGAAAACAGGCAGTCCACATTGACCACTATCCGTTGTATGCCACAACTCCAGCTGGTCTCAAATAGCATCTCATTCAAAAGCCTCTCTGTCCTTAAAGAATTAATGTATACTTCAGTTTCTTCAGAAACTATAAATACAGGACTTCATTTGCTGAACAGCATGGTATACAACAGACTGCAGTACCAAATTCGTAAGAGACGGTAGTAATTTTCTCCTGAATCCAAGGATGCAAGGGTTAGACGTACAACAGGACCACATCAGTCACACTCTGCCATTAGTATGATAGTGGATGATAATTGGCTTGATATCCATGAAAAATAAAGCAAAATGTTTATGCTAATTTATTGGATTAGACACCAAGTTGTTTGCATTACCCAGTCATCGAAAAACTGCTTCTAATGGTGCCAATGTAAGTTATCACAAAACAAACCATTTGTTTCACAACAGAAACTGTAGGAGTGTACATACACTTCGAAGACAAAAACAGTTGTCACTGTCTGCCAGTCTTTCAAACTAATTGTTTAGTTTCCTAAATTCCACTAGTTATTTGTGGCATTATAGTGATGCATAATCTATATGCAATTCACATCTTTTACTATTCCAATTGTATTTTCTTCCTTTTTCTAAATCAAGCTATATACACAACTGTCCTGGTTTCAGCCAGGATAGAGCTGGTTTTCTTCACAGAAGCCAGTGTGAGACTGTGTTTTGGATTTGGGATGAGAAACTGTTGATAATGTGCTGATATTTTGGGTTGTTGCTGAGCAGCCAAGGACAGCCCAGCTTCTCGTGCTGGCCTGCCAGCGAGCAGGCTGGGGGTGCACGGGGAGCTGGGAGAGGACACAGCCGGGACAGCTGACCCAGGTTGGCCAAAGGGATATTCCATACCATACGACGTCATGCCCAGTACATAAACTGGAGCTGGCCGGGGGACGGGAATCGCTGCTCAGGGACGGGCTGTCGATCGCCGGGTGGTGAGCAATCGCTGTACTGGGCATCACTTGCTCTTGTACATGCCTTTGTCGGTATTATTATTGTTGTTATCATTGTTGTTTCCTTCTCTCTTGCTGTCCTATTAAACTGTTTTTATCTCAACCCATGAGTTTTTTCCCGATTCTCTCCCCTGTCCCACAGTGGGACGGGGGAGAGAGCGAGCGGCTGCGTGGTGCTTAGTTGCCGCCTGGGGCTAAGCCACGACAACAACTAAAGCTATATTTTTCACATCTAATTAACTTCATAATCATTTGTGTTTGCTCCAACTCAACCTAAAAGATGTGGATGAAAAGAGTTTTGTTTTTCTTTTAGCTTAGATTTAGATTTAAGACGACAAGCCACAGCAGCAGTGTGAGACACATATAACAGGGCTTAATTACATCTCATACAGGCTTAATTACAAGAAGTGGCAGAAAGAACCTGCAACATTTCATCACTAGAGAAAAGTTATCAACCACGTTTCCCTAACTTTTAGTGTAGAAGTGCTATTAATTGCTTACTGCCTGCATACAAGATTCATATTTGCTATTCAGGCTGATATACATATCACAACTGCCACAGGAAACTGAGCAAAATTAGTTTGATGAATGTTGTAATAATAAACGTAGAGTTTCCTCAAGATGTTTAGAGAATTGAAAGTCTGCAGTTACAAGTTCAGACTTCCGCAATAACTGGCTTGCCTTTTTTTCTTCCTAAATTCAGGATAAAATATACCTATTGTTAAATCCTTTGATATCCTTGTTTAATTCCCAATGCATAGACAAGATATTCTATATGCCAACTTAAGTAAATCAGTCATTTCAGAACTAGTGGAAATACACAATTTCATCCACAGACAAAACTTTAAACAAGCTGTTTTCTGGGCACAGAAATTGAGGAGAAATTAAAAAAAAAAATTTACAGTGTCCCATATGACAATTTTAAGAAAATTTTTATTATGAATTTCAATTTTCCGTTATTTCATGACACATCAATTGCAGCTGTACACATTTATTTATGTGCAAGCACTAACCTTTCATTATGACCCTGGAGGGACAGATTTAGGTGAAAAAAGCCAAAACTGTGTTGATTATTGTGTCATTGACAGATTCACACAGGCTTTTATCTAGACCACTTGTAACACACCATTATGTGTTCACCTTACGTTATGCATTACGTGATTTATAAGGGAATGTTAGCTATTGCCTAATAAGATTTTGAAGATACAAACAAGTTCCAGAAAAATTCCAATTATTATTTCAACACTCGGTGACAATCTGTCAAAAAAACCCAAAACAAACCACCCAAACGACATTCCAGCAGTGCTGATTTTAACAAGAAAAGCACTTTTCACTGAAAAATAAACTGACAAAAGAATTCAGAGCAGGCCTAATCCATTCCTGCCTGCTTTGATGATATTTAGTATGGGATCATTTTGAAGACATTCTGCTATATTATTGTCAACATCTTTAAGCACCAGCACTCCAAAACAGGTTATTCCGCCTAAGATATTTCCTGGTCATTCTTCATAACACAGCTGAACACTTTTGCTGTGCTGCGGAGAGTGTGTAGAAAATCCTAACTACGTGCAGACGTTTTCTCTTTCATTCCATGTCTTGAAAGAAGGGAAGACCACCACGTATCTGGCCCTGCTATAGGGTGTTGCACCTGTAGCACCAGAGCTGATAAGGAGGACAGGATGGTTTGGGGGTGAGAACTGGGGTGGTGGTAGCACTTGCTATATAGGACACTGTCAGACACATATCTGGAGGTTAGACCTGTAGACAAAGACTATAGAGACAGAAGTTATTCACACCATCTTTCTTCACTCAGCACATTTTATGGCTTTTTTCCCAGAGCAGAATGGGAGGTCTCGAGCAGCAAAGCTTTAAGTAACTTACTTTCTTTAGGAAGCTCTTCAATAACTTGTGACACATCCCTGATAGAAAACTAAATTCCCTTTAATTTAAGGATTCCTGGAACCCACCTGAACACTTCTGCTACTCCTCAGTCACCCAATCGTTTAATCTACTATTTACTGTACCTTTCTATGGCTATTAGCATTAGTAGCAAGTTCAATACTTCCTCTTGAAACAAAAAAGAAAAAAAGAAAAAAAATGAAAAAGTGTTCTTTAACTTCCTTACTTCTAAGGTTTGAGCATTTCTAATAAATACTTTATTTTGATTTCTGCCCAGGGCTAATCCCAGTAGGTGCCAATATTTTACTCACTGCTCATTATTTACGGTCCTTCGACTCATCTACAGTCTGTGAGACCATGTAGCCAAGCCAGCAGGTATTAGTTATTCATGGATGCTTTGGTGAGATAGTATCAAAAGGTTTACTAAAATGCACATATTGTATCACTTGCCTTTCATCTGCTTATTTTGTAATCTTATCGGAAAGGTAAAAAAGCAATCTGGCTAGAATTTATCCTTTCTAAGCCTATTTGTCTTATTGCTTACAGTTCCATTATTAAAGCTGAGGAAAATAATCTTCTTTACTCCACCTCTCAATGCATTTATCATTTGCCTGCTTTTTATGGTTCTAATTTCACTAGTTCTTCCAGTTATAGTCACAAAACAACCTCAAAAATGGACCCTGCCATGGGGAAAGAAGCATCTGCACAATGGGGATAAGGTTTGTGGAAAGAAGCCCAGAAATAGAAGCCAAGGTATAGCAAATTTTGTTCCTAAATCTGCCTCCTCTGACCTTAATAAATTGCGTGTACTAAAACTCTGTTCTGCAGCAAGGAGCACAAATCAACCAGCCAGAGCACTTCCGCACTCCCTTAGCTTTAACCACACGAAAAGTCCCTCTTGACTTCAGGGTCTACTCAAGTGTCACAAGCTAAGTGCAAGCTTCACAGAAGGAAAAAAATCAACTACAGTAAATCATAAGCCTCATTTATTAGCTCTGAGGGCCTACCTCCTGCAGATGGAGGAAGCAAGAATACAAATTATGGATGCTGGTGCCCCTGAGGAGCTCCGAGATCTGCACAAGCCAGTTCTTATGCCTTTTTCTGTTACATCTCCTGACCAGCATTCATCCATATTCCTCATTCTCTTTATTTGTTGTTGGGTTCTCGAGCTTTGTTTTTGCCATTCCTTGGAAGGACCTGTTGTGTGACCTCCCTGTTATACTCTCCCCTTACTACTAAGTTCACATGTAGATAGTCCCCCTCTGCACCTGCAAATGGCAGAAATGGTTTGAGATGTTATCTCTACACTGTAGACCAAGCAGAGGTTCTTCAGTCATTATGCAAGTCCCACTCAACTTTAAGACTTACCAAGTACAGGTAGAGCATTTTTCCTTAAGACAAAATATTTCCCTTGAGACAAAATAAGTCCTCCAAGCAAAAAACCAAGTCACCTCCAAAAAACCCAACAAAACCAACCCTGCTAAAACCTCCAAAGCCAGCCCAGTAGTCCAGAACACCACAGCTACCCATCACTACCACACTATAGTAATATGATGACACTTTTCAAGTGGCCAAGGAAAAATAAAGAAAATAAATTAATTTATTATAAACTGAAAGAGGAACATCTGCCAATTCAGTTTCACATGAAAAAATAGCTTCTTCTCTTGGCAGTGGAAGGGTGATATTATCATAGGCCAGTTAGAGAATCTCTGACCGAGCGCTGAATTTTCAGCAACAATAACAAAGGGTTGGAAGTGTTCACCAAGAGAAATGTGTGAACACAGTTGAGGGGGAAGAGGAGAAAGAAAACTGAAGAGGTATAGTCAAAGGAGATCTGACTCTTAATATTAAGAGACTAAAAAAATAATGATATTAAAAATAAACGTGATAGAGAATGATCTAGAAGAAAATACACCCAAATAAAAGGGAATACACTGCAGGAACTGTTGAAATCAAGGAATACTAAAGCAAATGCTGATGAACAAGCAGTGACAAAAGAGGAATAACAGTGTCCAGCCTGAATTGGATGTAGAAGCAATTTGACCCACTGTATTTACTTTCTCTTTTGTGGGTTGTTTTTTTTTCTTTTATTAAATAAACTACTTCTGCTCACTCCAAGGAAAAAGAAACAAATATTCAATATTTCAGATGTCTGTGAAACTGAAAACTCTGGAAGGCCATCCAGAAACAAAGTGGGTATGTTGAACAGGATTCAGTGAACAAAATGGATTTGCTCAGACTTCTGTGAATGCCATTCACCTCCACAAGAATGAAAATATTAAGATTGATGATTGCGTCATAAGTGTTACACCATTAAATAGATCCAGTGGAACCTTGAACCTACAAAGAAATGAGCAGCTCTAATTCTGTCTCCTGCTACATAAGACACATGGAGCATGGGGTCATGCTGCCCAGTAACAAGCAATTTAGGAAGTGGAGCTCCTGGCTGGTACAATACCTTGTCACACCATAGGAACCCTGAGGGCATTTTGCAACACAGCAGTTGCAAACACAAGGACACCTGTTTCACTGATGGAAAATCAGAGCACTTCAGTGCTAGTCAGAGATACACATGCTAACGTGTTTTGGCAGCTGAGGTTGAGGGCAGAGGGGCAAAGCACACACATGCACGCACTCTGAGAACGCAAAAAATCCCACTCATAATTCCCTCTACATTTCTCGGCCAAACGAGTCTCCTCACCCTTTTCAGTTCTGTAGGAAAAAAGACCCACAACTATGATTCACACAGGGGCAGAAAGGATGCAGTTTCACACAGTTACCACTTTGCCTCAAATCCAGGTAGGATTTACAGCACTTTCAAAAAGAGGTTCCTATGAGGTGTCTCAGCTGAGTTACAAAAGAGGCAGAGACATTTGCGGCCGCACATGACTTCTGAAAATTTAGACTAGGTAATGTGTAATAAACACGTAATCACTCTTTCATTAGTAATTACTCAGGGGGCCCAGAACTTAATTACAGTCTATTTCACTGACAATTATCACAGCCACCTATTCAAATACAAAGGGTTGTGGAGAAAAACGGCACAGAAACATTTTCACACCTGGCTTTAGCCAATGTGAAGCCATATATTTTTTTTTTTTTTTAAACATTAGTCATTTTTAGTTTCAGAACCATTTTGCTTGCAAAGCCATGCATATTTCAGAGACGCATTATACCAGGAATTCTTATGCATTTGCAAAATTGTAGTGCACACAGCTGTTTTGTTACTTATACTCCATCTTAAAATTGACTGCTTGGAAAATGAAGCTTGTCTGAAAACAATCACTTCTGATCTCATTTAAGTTTACAGAACCCCCTACAAAAGTCTCTCCTCTTGGAACTGAAAATGTGATTCAGCAGCAAAATAAATACTGCCCTGAAACTGCAGTCCAGGAAGAAAGGCGGATTTCTGTTTCATTCTTTTTTTGTTTGGTGCTTTTCAACCAAAAACCTGCAAATGTATTTAAGGGCAGAAGACAGAAGCAAACACAGCTGACTCAAACTAGAAGGTCAATAAAGCTTGGAAAGAGCTGCATGAATATCCTGCACTGACTAGAAGCTGTAATTCTCAGAATAATTACCTGAGATACAAGTCAAACTAGTTTGTTGAACAGTCTTTGCTGAAAGTTGCTTTAAAGAAGTAAAAGCATCAAAAGTTGTTTACATAACCGATTATTTAATATAGGTTACAAGCAGATACCTAAAGAGTTTTCATTCAATAGAAGTAAAGAAATAAGGGCACAATCTTATCTTGGGTAAATTGGTGGCACAACTTACAGTAATTTCAAGAGGAGGAGTCTCAGCCCTCAAAAGTAAGGATGGTATTTGTTTCCTAATCAGGAATTCTTCTCTCTACTAATACTAGAGAGACATGCTAGAGAAAACCCTCCAAAATGCTGGGTTTGGTGTTTAAATGAAGACAGAAAAACTAAAGACATGCCTTTGCGCCTGTGTCATCACCATCCTGTCAGCCCACATCCTTAGGTACGCTACGCTGAACACCAGGCAACAAAATTAGTGCCTGCCATGCAACAAGTAGCTGCAGGTGACTGACAAAAGGATCAATCGTTTCCAGTTCCATATTCAAGAAGGCACAAGGAGTAATACTAGGCAGCATTTAATAGTGTTTTGCCCCATAATTTAACCCTGCGATGTAAATTGACAGTTACCGGCTGCAAGCCTGACAAAGCAAAGGCAAACAGACCTGCTTTTCCATGACGGTCCGGCCATGCCTCCTGCTGCCCACTCCAGCCATGATGGCTGAGGAGCTGCAGAGCCACTAAGTGACATGTTCACAAGGGGGTAAGAGGAGATGTAGCAGGCAGTACAGGGGAGGATACGGCTGTTGGTCTCAGTCAAGTCCCAAATGGATTCGGGTGATGACTAAATGGTGAAGAGGAACATCAGTTAACCAAGGAAGGAGTACAAGACAAGACCGTAGCCATTTTTTTGTGGGGCAATCTTACAGAAGGGAAGTTATTCCACCAAAGAACACTATCAGCCCTAACAGCAGCCAAACACTGGGTCCCAGTGTGTTACAGGAGGGCATTTCAGCTGATGAGGGGCAACCCTGTGAGGTATGAGGCAGAGATCCCCCGCTACACCCTTAACACACCATAGCACACCTACGCCAACATCTCTGCACACTAATGGGGGGTGCCAGCTGTTACAGAAAAAAAGCTGCAACTTTCCTTTGAAAAAAGTCAGGACTTAAATAGACCTACTTACTAATTCAGAAGAACCACCATACTTTGACAGTAGGCTACAAAATATGAACAAGAAAGGAAATTCCCTATCAAATGCAGGAAATCTTTGTTTCAGCAACCAAACTTGGAATATCACCAGGCAGTAAAGAATTAAACTGTGTAAAGGAAAAGTAAGTAAAGACTGAAATGATTGCTGGTGGATGTAAGCCCATGAAAATACATCAAGACAGTTACAAGGAGCACTGTCAACATTTAACCTTTCACAGTATTTCCTCTACAACTTCTGTAACATACTGAAAGGTTCACTTTGTCATCGAGCAACAAATACAAATATATACCATCCGATGAACTGGAAAAAACATCTCTACTGATTTCACACAGAAGATATTGCACCATCAGTATAATTAAGTAATTTGCAAATACAAAAAAGCAGGTTCTGCATGTTTTGAAGCACAGGACAGAAATCTGTGCTTCCGCATTATAATAGGTTATTTCTTCTCTCAAGGCAAATGTTTATGATTTTATTCCAGGCCATGGGATTGTCTCAAGATAACTAGATCTTCTACATTCAGCACACAAATACATTACTCCATTTTATTCCTACACAAACAGCAATTTCCCGCTATTACAAAATGAGCATACAACAAATCCCATATTCGCCCTACTCCCACAGTGCCTCTTCTTTATACAGAATGAATACAAAATGGGAAAGAATTAAACTTGTGTGGACAACTCATATTCTAACACTTTTTGAATGCTTGAAAAGTAAATATCTCCAATCTTTTATAAATATATAAAATTAAAATACATATAGATAAAATTCAGATGCCTTTTATCTATATATATACACACAAAGTTTTAAGGAAAAGCTAAATAATGTGGTGTTATTTAACACAAAACGCCCATAGCAACTTCCCCTCTTTTCTCTGCTAGAAAACTTAAATTATAAACTTAATGCCGTATCCAATGTTTTGTGTATTTTTTAAGTACAGCACTCAATACAAAAGTCCATTTCAGGCCTAAAAACACTGGTATAGTACTATAAAGCCATTAACTGTATATTAAATTATACTACATTTCATTTATACTACATTTCATTTTAGCTGTGTTGGCCCAGTAATTACTACTGATTGTTTCTGATCTCTCACATATGAAAAAGCATGGCTGGTAAATTAGTGATGATAACCAATAATGAGAAGCAAGGGCATTTATACTTTCTCTTAGTACACCATTTAATTGTTATTAAAAAATCCATTATGCTCTGTATTTTACTCTGTAAGGCAGATTCAACCCATTAAATATATCTTTTATTTTCACTCCTTTTCTTAACAAAGATCACAAGATATTATCATATTACCTTTTCCCTCTCACTGCACAGCCAGGCTCTGACCAACCAATTCTGAATTTGCTTTCACTTTCAGACATTTATCTTCATACAGTTAGGTGAAAGGTATTATTAATCATATCCTGTTGCTAGGCTACCTGGAGATGTTCATTTAAGCTTAATGTTTCTCTTTGTTAAGAAGAGCCATGAGGAACACACAGATTTGAGACAAGAAGACTACCCTGCAGAAGCTGCTTTAAAAAAAAAAATCAAGACTCTTATAAGAGAATATGCATTAACAAGAAAAATTATTTAAAAACCAGCAGCATAATCTACAGTTTGCACAGTACAGCTTCATTCGGAACATAGACCTTTTGTATAACTGAGATGCACAATAAGAATTAAAATTGAAGTTCAATGTTCAGCCTCACAGCTGCTGGAAGAGCTTTAAAGACACTACAATGTCTTTATTAGAAATAGTTCAATAATGAGAGTACTATCTAATATTCAGTGAAATGAACAGAAACATATTTACTACATGTAATTTCAAGAAAAATACCATATATGCCTAAGTAAATTAGCATACTGTTTATAAGTTTATTGGTATAAGCTTTTGTGAAGACTTACACCTCTGCATATAAATTCATATTCATTCTATGCCTTTACTACATTGTAACACAAGACACTTATTTCACAAACACATTTTGTCAGGTAAAACAACTCTGAAATCCCACCATCCATATTCATCAGTCCACATTCACCTACTGTGGGATACCATGTAAACGTAGCCACTCATTCCTGTGCATATCTGCCTCTAGGAAGAGTTACCAATGACTTGACAAGGGTTTAAGTTATATGTCACAAAATTCTGTGTAACAAAAGAGGTGAAGGAGCATAAGAGTGGGATGTGACTTAAATATTTGTGGTTTTTTACCTCATACCAGTCATTCAGCTGAATTGGAAAACATGAAGCAAAATCCTAGCACAAACAGGGTCGTGCATAATTTTACCCCAAGATAGCAGGGTGAAGTTCTCCGACCCTCTCAATGTCTTTATTAAAATCTGCTCCCTCATTTAAAAATCTGCAAAAGGCCTCGTCTAATGTTACAGCTTAAATCACATTAGTGAACTGCAGCAAGACAGGCCATGTTTCCCTTCCACTCTGCTCCAGCTCATCTACAGAGAATTAAAGGCCAATTAACATACACCGTGAAGCTGATGTATGTAGCTGAAACATGCTTCTCTCACTCAGAGGATTGCCTAAAAAAAGGACCTACTTGAATGACTTTCCAAGAATTTTGGAGTACTGATACCCGTTATAATTCAAGTGGATGAGAATAAATCCCATCTCTGTAGGATCCCTTTCCATCACTGAAGACAGAAAGCATCAGCTTTGAGAGTATCAGTATCTGGTATATATGCCCACCTGGAAATTTGGGTTGTAGCCCTTAAAAACATATAAGCAGCAGCACCCTTTCAACACAGTGGGCACACCCTAATTCATCAGTTCTGCTGAAATGCAAAAATTCAGCATAGACTGGCAAATCTACTCTGATTCTGAGGAAAGTAAGACTTTTTCTGAAGTTTTGCCCTGAAAGCGAGCACAGCGCTTTGACAAAGTGACAGCAAGCAGTGCTACAGAGTTTTCAATATAGGTTCCTGGCTTAGATAACGGTTATCACAGGAAACACAGATGGGTGCAGACAGTACCATCAACACCATAATGAAAGTAGTCTTCACCCTTTACAGAATTAAGAAATCAAAAATGACCTTCAGAGACCAGCAGTGACACTGGACTCTTTCTTAACTCCTGCCACCTAATGTTCTGTTGCCTTCCAAATAACAACTGCTAACAGTTCTCTTCCTGATTCTTCACATGAAAAATGGATGCAAAATACTTCTGGAAGACACTACTTCTCTGCATTCATCTCTCACCAAAAAACATCATAAAAATATCTGTAGGATGGAG
>NW_010511168.1:0-35210 GCF_000687285.1 Phaethon lepturus | reverse complement strand
GTGGATTGCTACTGCTCGCCTGGCGCCGCGGAGGGGCCGTCGTCGCCCGGCGTGCTGGGCTTCCACTGCGCTGCTCCCCGCCTTCGCGGCTCTCGCTCTGCACCGCAGGCCCGTCCTGCTCGTCTGTAAGAGCCTGTCTGGCTCCCGGAGCCTTCGGCAGCCCAGCAACAAGCGCTTGGGGTGGTGGCGGGGTGTGCGTGTGTTAGTGTATTTGTGTGTTTTTAGCGTGGTCTGTCAGTGCGTCCCGTCACCCGAATGTGTTTTCTTGCTCCTTACACAGCAGAGTCAGGATTCGCCTCCCTGCCCCAGGTGCACATCTGTTCAAACAACGAGTTGTCTTATGAGATGTATTAAGAATAACCCGACAGGATACTTGCTGGTCAGCTGTAAGGGTCAGCCCTTCCTTCTGACTTCTTGTGGGGCCACGCACAGTTATGCCACTGCAACTGAAAGGCTGAGCAGAGCAGGGGTCAGAGCTGGGTGGATGTTTCCTGTACCAGCGTTGCTACTAAATGCTTTTTATTGTGCTTGTGCCACAAATGAGTAATGGAAATCGAGTCATTTTCATGTGGCATAGACAGAATTTGTGCATGATTTAATCCAAATCTGGTTTTTTGCTGCCTACTGTTAAAACATTTGATTTGGATAATTGACTGTGGTGACTCACATGTAGAAGCAGATTCAAAGGAATCAGCATTCATTTACTTTAACGTGTTTGTCAGTAGCCTGCAGCGTTCATGGTCTGATTAATGATGTATCCCTGCAGTAGAGATGATGTCTATAAGAATGTTAGGGTGGAAAGCTGAAAATTACAATCTCTTTAACCAGTCCACTGACTCTTCTAGCGAGTATGAATCAATGCCCTAATATAGGCCTCCTAGTAGGACACAGAGGGATTTCTAGTGGATTTCTCATCTGTCCCCCTCGTAGCTCAGCTTAATGCCTCTTCTGTTTCCAGGTCATTAAATATTTCTGCCTCTGCTTCCTATGCACATTTCCCAAAGCTTTAGGATACTTAAACCCTGGGAGTGGATATCATGTAAGGAGAGAATAAACACACACTAATGGTATACTTTTCCATATGACTAAAGGAAAAAAATATCATGCATCCAGGACCAAAGAATAACATCCTGCTTTTAGAGTGGGAAATGCATCACGAAATGGTGAGGTAGTGACTCTAAACAGGATTTGAGGTAGGTGGTCAACTAAAACACATGATCTCAGTGGAAGTACTGAGATCCAAGAAGAGGTCCAAAATACATCTGAAATGAATAAACGGGGATTTTGAGAAAAATCTGTCTCATTTGGTAAGGTTATGTCCAATTCTAATCTTAGAAAGTTAGAAGGTCTTCTGATAAATTGGGGTTAAGTGACCAATCAAAGGCATGATTAAAGGACAGGAAACTATGCCTTTTCATTGGCTTAACAAAGCTATTTTGCTGTTCAGCTTAAAAGAAAGGACACACAAGGATAATTCAGTTACAATCTGCAGATACTTATGAGATAGAAAGCTTTTTCTATTTTGTAATGGAGACTTAAAAAATGAAGAGGGGAGAGATCCAAAGAGTTCCTGTGAATGAAATTTAGAACTGGTGTCATTTAGTCTGCTCAGAAATGATATTTAACCTGCAGGTGGCCACTGGAACAATTTACTGTGGGGATGCAGTGAGTTCTTCACTAGTGTAAAGTACCTAATCAAGGCAGTATTTCCTACTGCCTCATAAAGGACTGTTCACTTTTAAACAGAGTAAATTTAAGGACCTCTCATAGGAACACGGAGACATCATAAATACACTACTGGCTCCTCTTCTGAAAATCAGTGGTGCTACTGTGATTTATGGAAAAAGAATAAAGATTTAATTTCCTAATTGGGTAGATTTTAAAAGTCATCAGTGTCTGTCCAATAGTAGGAAGAATATTCTGCTTAGTAGTAGTGGATTTCCATAATCCTTTCCTTGAATCAGTCTCCCTCATTCACTTAGGGAGACTTTGGAGCTTAAATACGATATGTTTAAAGAGTATTGTCTTAAAGAGTGACATAGCCTAGAAGTAGCAGGCTTTGAAATCATGATTCTTTTATCTGGCCATTGGAAGGTGTTTTTTAGAATTTGCTGTCCTGTCAGAGGAGAAAGAATGGATGTTCTCTGTGGGACCAGTAGTGTGTTAGTGGGCTATAAGGCCTCAAGATAAGAAAATTGTTAATTTTTTCTTTTTTTTTTTATTAAGAGGTGGCTTTTCCATGTTAGGATTTGAGGCTGGTCGTACGTGGTTTGGACTGGCTTGCTTTATAGCTCCTTCTTCACTGTATGTTTATGAGTGAGTGCATTGCTTCAGTTTTCAGGGCTATTCTGTCTTTCCTCGACAAAAAAATTCATGTATGACTTCAAACCAAATTGCACTCTTAGCTAATAGCGGCATTTGACCATTTGGAAAAAAAAATTAATCTCTGACTATGCTGAACACTATTTAATCAGAAATATTTTAAATACACATTTTTCCCTTGTTTCTTAATAGGAATATTTGCAAGATTTTTGCTTCTTCATCACCAGAAGTTCCAGTTAGTTCTTGTGGAGATGGCTGGGAGAGCCTCAAAAAGAGGATTATGAGGCGGGAGGGGGATGTGAGGAGAGATGAACGTGAGTTGTCAGTTTTCAGCAGCAGTGATTTGAGATTGCTGATGGCCTTCTTCCTCCACGCAGGAAGAAGCAGGATGAAAAGTGTAAGGACTTGTGCTACTTCTGCATAATACAGAGAGATCTCCCGAAGTCTAGTGACTGGTTTATTTCCTTCTGCTGCCCAAGATGGACCTGCTGTAAGCTTCGCATTCAGTTGAATTGGAGAAATACTGGTTAATTGTTTTTGCAACATTCCTGCATTTGGTGTTGTCAGAACTTGATGCTGTCTCATGTTCTAGGAGGATGGTGGCTCAACAAACAATCCTGTTGTCACAAATGCATAAATAGTTCAGCAAGAAATGTAACAAAGGCATCTGATACTACTGGAAAAAATAAGCAGCAGGGACAATAGAACGTCTTGGGAGGAAATGTATTCTGCTGAGGCAGACATCATCTGGAGAATTAAAGAATGTTCTAAATAGAGAAGTGGCTTTTAAATAGATGTTCTATGATGCTGCTACAGGTCTTTGAAGAATGAAGATCATTGGCTGATGTGTTTTATTAATGTTCCTCGGTGTTTCAGAGAAACATCTATCTTGTAATTTGACCAGAAATTTATATAAATTTTGATTTATGTTTGAGATTATTTTGATATAAATTGAGAGTTTTATCAGCACAAATGTTGATACTTAGCCTTTTCTCACCACAGTAGCCTCTGGGTCGTGATGGTTTTACACTTGAGTGCTGTCATTCTTCTGATACTCGATACCTGCATTTTCTACTGGGCAATCAAAACACTGCATTTCAGTCTCTTAACAGATTTAGCTGAAGAAAGTCCCACCTTTAACTTTCTGTTTGTCCTGGTTTCAGCCAGGGTAGAGTTAATTTTCTTCATAGAAGCTCGTGTGAGGCTATGTTTTGGATTTGGGATGAGAAAATGTCGATAACGTGCTGATGTTTTGAGTTGTTGCTAAGTAGTCAAGGACAGTCCAGCTTCTTGTGCTGGCCTGCTAGCAAGAAGGCTGAGGGTGCATGGGAAATTGGGATGGGACACAGCCAGGACAGCTGACCCAGGCTGACCAAAGAGATATTCCATACCATATGACGTCATGGTCAGTATATACAGCTGGGACGAAGAAGAAGGAAGGGATGGAGGGACGTTTGGAGTGATGGTGTCTGTCTTCCCAAGAAACCGTTACGTGTGATGGAGCCCGTCTTCTCTGGGGATGTCTGAACCCCTGCCTGCCCATGGGGAGTGGGGAATGAATTCCTTGTTTTGCTTTGCTTGCGTGCATGGCTTTTGCTTTACTTATTAAACTGTCTTTATCTCAAACCATGGATTTCCTCACTTTACTGTTCCGATTCTCTCCCCTGTCCCACCGTGGGGGAGTAAGCAAGCAGCTGCGTGGTGCTTAGTTGCTGGCTGGGGCTAAACGACAAAACTGTTGTACCCCTGTACTGGAGTTTACTGTCTCTGTTTCAGGTCTCGTTGATTATGTTGTGCCTCTTGAACCCAGTTTTATAACTCAGAGAGAAACGCATGCGTTGTTGCATTTTTCTTTGCTGTTGGACAGTAACTTCTGGCAGTGGTGAACATGTAAACCACCTCAGCCAGCGCAGCAAAATCTGCAAGTGGTCTATGAACTGACGCCCTTTGTTACTCAGTCTCTTCCTCAGCAGGTACTAATAAAAAGAAGCAATTCCACAAGCAATGAGACTACTCAGTCTTGGTCCGGATTTTTTAAATCTATTGGTTGTGAGGTCAAACCAATGCTTCTACACTTGTAGGCAGATCTCTGCCTTTCTGCAACTGCTGTATTTGGTGGGACAAAACAGTGACTAATGCAAGGGCAAAGCTGAAAGAACTGAGGAAAATGTAGTAAAAGCTTGTTTCTTTTAAGAAAGTGATAGAACCTTGTGTACAACCACATGGAGGAAATGTTTACCTGGAGGAAAAAAACACTTTTGTTTCCAGTCTTTATATTTATCCATATTTTGTCAATTTGACCAGTTAAATTATACAAGCTACATACAGTATTTTCTTTAGGACATTCTGTCTAGAAATATGGAGGCAAAAATTCTGTCCTAAATTTAGATATATTTGGTGGAGAAATTTTTTTTTCTTTAAAGGATATTATCAATTATGAATTAAGAAAAAAAGTTGTAAAAAAACCTTTTTCATTATTTCATTTGATGGAAGTGTATTTAAGGAAATGATCAGATAGGCAGATTGAAAAGACAAGTAAAAAAAAAAAGTAACTAAGACACAGTAGAGTAGTACAGTTAGTAATATGAGGTTCTTTAGTTGGATCATAACTTGCTTGTCCTGACTTGCTAGATTAGTGGCAAGCTTCTATTACTCTGAGTAACTCCGTCTGACCTCATCTGCAGTCTCCGAGCAAGGAATCCTGTGGATATTGTGCCCTCCATTCTATGAGGATTCTGACTATGAAATAAGTTGTTTCCTTAGCTTAACTGTGGCATTAAAACTGAAAGTAAACGGTTTGAAAACCATTCTAGCAAGTGCTTTCTGACTGATAGTGTTGTAGTTAATGCTTCTGTTGCTGATGTCAAGGACCGGTCTGGAGATATCAGCAGTCCTGAAGGCAGGTGGCTCCAGGCAGCATACTCCCACCAGGATTTTACATGGGTGCGGCTAGAGGAAGAGAGGAAAGCGAAACCTAGTGGGTGATACTTATATTTTGGTAAGCTTGGTTTTCCTTGCCAAAGTGACCCTGCTGGATCCTGCTACCTCTTCTTGCACTGGGGACTATATATGGTGGTGTACACACTAGAGGATCAGTAGTTGCCACAAATTCAGCTGCTTTCCTGGAAATCTGTGAAGATACTGCTCCAAAGCTGCAGTGCCGAGATGTTGCCACGTGCCTGCTCGCACATCTGTATTTGAAGGAACAACAAAGGCCTGTTGTCAGTCAGCCTTGCTCCCAGCAGTTGCTCTGGTCACCAGCTGGGTGATGATGTAGTGATAAATGATGGGATAATGTTAAAATGCAACTCTGGAGTTGGGTTAAACTTTAAGTAACTAAACCATTGAAGATCATTGGAATATTTCCTCAATTTTATGGGAACAGTTTCAGCCAGTCCTCCTTGTGTACTAATGAGTTTTCCTTACCAATGGTCCGTACCTTTATGTTTCTCTGGGTAGATAAGATCTTACTGGTCAGCAGAGTGCTAGGTAGTTCTTGTAATCACAAGTACACACACAATTTGTACAGCATGAATTATCATTTCCAAAACCCCAACTTCATATCCCTAGAGTTCAGGTTGCTTAATGTGTATGGAAATTGTCATCCAGTAAAACTTGCGGAAACACTGAAATTGCTATAGTACATTTCTTTTCTGCTGCTATTCTTTTAAATTTTAATTCACTTCAATAAAATTCTATTGTGTGTTTTATATCTTACATTGTTTTTCCTTTTGTCCATCGCCACCTTGCCTGACTCCAAATGAAGGAAAGAACAGAGGTATTTTGAGATACTGAGTAGGAGAATTGCAGTGTGTCAGCAAACAAGTGGCAGATTGTCTTTTCTTGTGAGTTTAGTTATGTTAGGAAGATAATAACTAACCATCACATTTTCTGGCTTGGGTGCCATCGTGGATGGACCTGGTTGGGAATTAACGACAGACATTGCTAGCAGAGAACTAAAAGTGCTGCGCAGAAAAAGCATTTCCTACATCTTCTGCAGTAATAGCATACGCCAGACGCAGCAGTGTGAATTCCAGATTTGCAAGATAGAGCCATTTCCATGCCATTTCCATGGCTTTAGCTTTGTAGAGAGGATTACTTGATGAAATTCTGGGCCTCTTTCAAGGATAAGAAGGGAAACTGAAAGGGTTTGGAGGTGAGCTCTAACTTCTCATTTGTGCCACTGGTAGAGTTCCTTTTACTTGGAGGGCTTCAGTGTTCTTCAAGATTTTATTCTAGCTACGTTTTGCCTGTTATACTGTTGTATCCTCAGAAGATAGCTTTTCTAATCCTTGCATATCTGGTCATTTGCAGAGATCTCTGCATTAAAAGGTGGAAAGACAATCCTCAACCTGATCCTCTATGCAGGCAGAGCTCCAGTGTGTGTAACTGAAGAAGAACAGATCATGGTGTTCATGTGTCCTTAGGTGAGAGTGTAGAGTGTCTTAGGTAAATGAGAAGACAGATGGATAGGCCCATGCAAATGTAAGCAGGGTACTGTGGAACGGCAGCAGGAGGGCTTGGCTGAAACATGACTTGCTTATGCTGGGGATGCTTCACCAAAAACTGTAGCAATATAGTCCTTTCAGAAGTGGTTCTGTTGCTTTTAAGGAAGGTTGTTTTAAGGGAATGTTTTACTTCACATGGCAGAAATTCTGGGTTTGGTTGCTACCTCAGCATCCCCTGATTCCTGCCTATGGCACTAAGTTTGCTGACAAATAACGCATTTCAGCCTGGGAGAAGCTAAATTATATACATTTAATAAAGGGGGTCCCCCTTGAAATTCAGTGGCTTGTGGCATGCAGAGGATCAAAGGAGATCATCAGCTAGTCCCTTTTGGTCTTTAATGTGTCAGTTCTAGGATACAAGGATACCATGTTGGAAGAGAAGCAAAGGAATTCGGGCCTAAATAGAGAACCATGAAGTCTAAAGATACACAATGAAGTCTCTTGTGCCGACATAGACTTATCCATCAAGACCTCTGGGGAGCAATGACTGGGGATACTTCTGTGCAATTCACTTTTTATCAGCTTCATCAGGTGATCCACCAGCACAGATGTCTCATGATGCTTTTGGTTTCAAACGAAGAGTGTTGTAAAGGGCTGTATGTTCAGAGTTTTGTTGTTAACTTCATTGAGACAATGTGTGCTTTTACAGTCAGAAGGATGGAAGATGTGGCCATGAGAGGGGCATGAGGTGGTGCAAATGGCAGTATTTGCAGCCCCTGAATGCCCACAGTAGTTAAGCAATGTGGGGACTTTTTATTATCCAGTGACTGAATATTCCTCAGAAAGTCCCTTTTCGTGCTGTAAGAAACCAAGTGGTCAAGCAATTGGTGGCAGATGTGATACTGAATCTCAGTTCTCAGTTCATGCTGGATTCTCTGCCTGAGAATGGATGGTTAGAAGCAGGTCGAAAGTCAGACATGGTCTTTATAGCTAGGATGTAGACTTGTTGGGGAATCTGGCAGTTGATGATTCATAGCTTATAGCTTATAATGGATTTTAATTTTTTTTTATTTTCATTTTTTTATTACTAAGTTACATTTTGATTGCTACTAGAAGACAGTGGTTTTCTCATCCTTCCCATGGCATTTCATTTGTTTCTGTTGAAGTAGAAGAAACAGGGTTCTAGACCCAGCATAGGAACAGGGGAGTAGAAACCTCTTTTTTCTTGGGTACCTGGATTCATTATAAGTGGGAGGCTTGGTTTTGTGCATCTCATATTTTCCAAATAAATAGGATAAGCCTTTATTTTTAAATCATAATTTTTTTTCTGTTTGGCGTCATGTATGTGCCTTCTCAGGCATTTGTACACACCCAGCAAATGCCTGCTGAGGCATAACTCCTACACCTGGAGCAGCTGCAACTGCTTTCCTAACTAGCAAATGCTGCATAACAAAGGAGAAGACTTCAAGGATTCTCCATTCTTCTTTTTTTTTTTGTTTAAATTACTAATGTGGGTATCAGTGCATGATGATGTCACACAGAATAAATCCCTGGAGTCAGTTTTAACATCCATATAAGCTTTTGAAATGGTATGTTTTTAGTTCATTGTGAGAGCACAATTACATCGGTATTTTCACAATTCTATTTCAGATGAGAAGAAGCAGATGGTTGCAAATGTTGAGAAACAGCTTGAAGAAGCAAGGGAACTGGTACGTTTTGGCCTTTCATATGTTAACTGCAAAATCCTAGGGAAAACAGTAGGATCATTAGTGGACACATTTAACACACATGATGCCCTAAAAATGCTTACCAATAATATATTAAAACATGAAATAATATTTTTTAAATACTTCTTGTTTGAGGATATGAAATATCCAAGAGGACCATATCCTTTGTTAATCTTGTGTTAAGTGGTTTAAGGTTTGCGTTATTGCTGTAAGCTATTACAGGCTGCTACAGGCTTTGAATTGTGCATTAGGTATTTTACTTTAGGAATTGAATTAAATATTTACACACCTGGACTGTTTTGTTTTTCTCTTGTAGGACCTGTGCATCTACTTGATTTAATCTGTCTGACTGTCTTGTAGAGCAGTAGACAAGCTCTTTTAGCAAGTGAGACGTAAAGATATGCAATGGTAGTGTGGGTTGCTGATCTGAGAAGAGTATGTACGTTAACCAAGCATTAGTTAGTGGTCCGCACTGACAGAAAAAAGCAATAGATGTTAAGCAACTGTGACTTTTTAAAAAAATTTTTCCCATTACAGACTGTCATGTCATCCATCTGGGTGGAGTATAAAAGTAAAGCTTTGCAGATGTGGAGTGACTGAGCAAAGGTGTTGGTGACAGTTGAGATTGACTTTTTCCCACATGGCCAAGAGTTCCTTGCCTGAAGTTGCTTTTGTTCATTGCTTGCAAATGAGTTTGATCTATCTAGTGTCAGAAATATAATCTGACTGTTAGGATAGGGAAAGGAAATTAGTTCTCCTAGCCTGAAAGTTCTTATAACTGAGCAACTTGAACCAATGATTTGGTTACTAACTAAACAGTGGTATTGAAATTCACTGTTTTCAGTGGCATAGGAAGAAAAAGGTCTCTAGAGTGTTTGTTGACATACCTGGTGATTTTGGTTTAAGAATTGAATTAGTCTTGTAGACCAGAGCATTGGGATAGCATCCAGGAAAGCTGGATCTTGGGATGACTCCCTGCAGTTTTACCCTGCGAGGACGGCAAGGCGCCTAACGTCTCTGATTTGGTATTCTCTGTGACAAACACGGTAAAATTACTGTCCCATCTCAGGAGGATGTTCTGAAGATACATTAAGGCCTTTTGGGCACTTTCATATTCAAACAGCTGAAAGAAAGTAAAAATCGTCAATGTCTTTTGTCTCCTTTTCACTACAATGTGGCATGGCAAAAAAGCATAGCAGTACAGAGAAATTGTAGCATAGGTGGTCTGAGGAAAAATCATTCAAATTTTGTTTTCTACTAAAGTAAGATTGGAAGGAGCAGAAATTGAGTTCATGACAATTACTTCTCTCCTTATATCAGAAAAAGATCATCTAATTTTGTATTTATTATAAGATTAAAAAGTAAATCCTGTATCTGTACTTTTATCCTAATGATGATCTTCATTTAATGTACTGGCTTTTCTTTCATGCTTTTGTTTTAGATCTTGTTGCTAATGCTGCTAGACAGGTGCTTAATTCAATTATTGCCTTTAAGCAATTACCTAACATGTTTGTGATTAATGTCAAGGCTTGGGTTTAAAAATCAATTTGAACAAACCTGCAAATAACAGAACTGATTAAAAAGAACCTCTTTTAAACTAAAGGCTATGATAGAAAATCAAAATAAACCTAATTCCTTTCTACTGATGGTTTTCATACATTGGTTTGCTTCACTGTCTCGAGTAGTCAAAGCTGGGTTTAGCTTATTTTGTTTTATTTCCTACTTGACTAGGAAATAACGCTCTCCTGTATTATAAATATTATTGCAGAGATAATTTATTTACATTGACTAACCATTGATTGTTTTAAAACACAGTCTGCTTTCTTTGGGTAAAATCACTGGTGTGATTGATTTGATCTATGTGCACAACTGACACCAAAACTTTCAGACTCACAGGCTGACTTTTCAAGCCAGAGCTGTTCAGTAAATTCAGAGAAATCCTGTTGTTCTACAGCCCGTGTGGAGTATCTGAGTGTTATTTTTACCAGGTTTTTAAGAAAGGTGAATGTTGTGATAACCTTAGGGAAATTCTCTTGAGTATAAAATCTAGCATGTGCTGGAAGGGCTGCAATTAGCATTTTTGAGTGAAATTCTACTTTCAAGAAAAAAACCCTCTCTGCGTGTTATTTGCCTTTATGTTTTATGAGGGACACATCACAAAACTGTTGTGTTGCAAATGCTACGTTACTCTCATCTAGACACTTGACTTTTTAATAGTGCACATAAATTTAGAGTTGCCAACACTTAGGTTATCCTTATTTAGACACTTGCCTTTTTTTAAGTATAGATCTGTATTTTAGTTCCAGGACTTTAGAGTCCAAATAAAATAGTGAAGCTTACAAGTTTCATAAAATTCTAGCAACTGTCCAGAGCAATTTCATGTGTAAAAGTTCCTGCGGGAGCGGGACACTTGCATAGGGGTCTCAGTGGAAAACAGAAGCAGCACTACCCTACTTTGTTGTGTTTTTGAAGGGAAATATCAGTGGCTGCTCTGTTTTATGCTGTATTCCATGCTGGGAGTGTACTGGGTGTTGTTAGGGGCAAACCTATTGAGTTAAACCCCTGAGGAGCCTTAAGGGTGGGGCCTGGTTTATGAACTTGGGCAAGAGTTAGGTACCGAAATGCTCAGCTCCACCACAGTAGTGGCGAGTTCGAACATCATCAATAACAGAAGTTTGAGCTTTTAGGTTTTCTGAAAAAAACTTGAGCTTCTACTGATGTTTTGAGATTTAAGTGCCAGGTTATTTTTAGCTTTCAGTGGAATTTAGGTCTGTTCTTGCCTGTGTATGAAAAATACAATTTTATGACCAATAATACGAGGCCTGAAAGTGAAGATGCATGAATTAGGTTGCATTTAGGTTCAGCACTATCTTCTGCATAACTTCACATGGAAATTTGTCAGCCCAGCCACAAAATGTGCTCGTTTAATTTCATGACAAAAAAACCCCAGATGTTAAACATTGGTCAGCCTAAATATGCATGCTTCATCATTGTTCCTTGGACCTTACACTCTCTGATACTGACTCTTTGTAATGAACATTTTTGATTTCATGGACAGTGGTCTGATCCTTGCTGCAAATTCTGTATTCACTGGGAGATGATTTCATTTTTATATAATAGATAACAATTGAGACTTTATTAAAATACCCCAACCTTGCACATATAATTTTATATATATATATGAGGAAAGTTTTCTATGTTTGTAGAACATTTGAGATCAAATATATTGAGATTAAATTGATAAGAAATAAGCCATTAATTCCAGCTATCGTTTTTATTAATATTAGCCCTTTGGAAAGTTAAGCGTGAGCCAAAGAGCTGGGTAGAATTAGAAATTGCTTTGTATGCTTCAATTCATTACTGAATATTTAATTAAAGTCTGCTTTACAGTTTATTATTGAATATCATTTTGTATAATCAGAATAGATCAGGCAGAATGACTTTTGAGTATCTGGTAATTCCATTGATTAAATTCAGCTGCTTTTCTTACAATATGAGGATGAAATTTCAAAGTGCAAGGAAGCAATTACCTAGGAATAAACTGTAGCTGTCCCTTGTGAAGACCTGTAACCAGTAGCTTGGGACCCTAATTGAAAGGCATTTCTGTTCCAATGCCATATTGCTCAACTGAGATCAGTAGGAGGTGAGTAAATATTGTTTCAGGTGCCTACAGCAACCAAGGAGAGGTATTCTTTTATCTTTTTAAGTAAGTTGGAAAGATTTTAAAAGGCAGGTAAGGGATTCTTCAGCTGTGCAAAATAGAATTCCTGAACAGGCAGCACCATGTAGAGGAGGCTCCATGACCCAGTGGGCAGGTAATTAGCAGGCAGCTCAGCACTGGTTTATAACTCCTTTTGATTTTCTGTACCTCTGTGCCATATTCTTGTGTCTCAGGCCTCTTAGTATTCTACATGGCAAGAATAAATAGAAAAAGCTTTTGAAAGATATATTCTACCTCTGAGGTTTTAATGCATTCAGCTGTATACAAGTTCTTGAGTAGTATTGTCATTAAACCCTGAAATTCAGCTATTGAATATACTTACAGATTTGGGATGTAGATTTAGGCAGTCAGCTCAGGCTTTGTAATTTTGCTGAGTAAGCAATATTTAAAAGAACAAGAATTATTTTATTAAACAAAGAGGCTGGTGGTAAATAAAACTTTAAAAGTGTGTGTACATATATGTATATACACATATACATGTATATATACACATATACCTGTGTACATGTGTATAAAAATAAACAAAATACCTTTTTTAGCCAAAGGTTTCCAAAACCACACTGCTAGAAGGAAGTAGACTTTCTTCTGAACTATGCTTATTTGCAGGAAGTTGTTTAACCTCAGTTTTACAATTTTCTTGTAATAAAATGTATTCATCACATTTGGAATTGAAATCCAGAAATCTTTGACTAGGCTAATTCCTTTGAAGTGTTAATAATATTAATTTTGTCACTTATTTGTTGACTTAAGACTGTGTAAAGATTTTGATTCATTTTTTTGTATAGTGTAGAATAAACAACATTTTTTTGACGAAGAAACAATATTTCTTAGCATTTGTGAATAATTTAGGTAAATTCATCCTTGCTTTAATTACCTTTTGATTTACATGTCCCTTCTTTATTTTTACTTGCTAGCTTGAGCAGATGGAACTTGAAGTTCGAGAGATCCCACCTCAAAGCCGAGGAATGTACAGCAGTCGAATGAGAAGCTACAAACAAGAAATGGGAAAACTTGAAGCTGATTTCGTGAGTTTTTAACATATTACACAAAGAAAGCACCTGTGAGAATTTTTAAAATATAATGCAGTTATTCAGCCAACTGAGAAGGTATTTTTGACTAGTGTGAGAGATAAGTTCTGCATGTATCTTGCTGTATTTATGGACAGACAAAAACCAAACTGGGGAAGAGAAGCTTTTCTTTTTGTAGCAGTCTCATACCAGTATTCAGGTTGCTAGCCTTCTCTCCCTTTGCTCTGGTTCTGAATTGTTTCTGTGCCATTAAACATTGTGAGTGTTCATGCTGTAGGCAAAATAGTCAGCTTTTAATCCTATTTCTCAAGGAATGACTGATAGAACATCAGAATGAATACTTAAATTATAACTTAAGTGTACTCTGAGTGGAAAATAATGGTTCATTTAAGACAGCTTGTAGTAATGTGGGCAGTAACATGAAAAGCAATATAATCTCCAATCCATGGAATTTCTAGTGTCTGTGATTTCTTTTCCATTGCACTTCGATTCTTCTTGTCTCTTGTACAAATTAGTTATAATACTACATTTTTCAAGTAACGTATGCAACCTATCAAGATTACTTTGTCTAGGGGCTTCTGCTACAGTTACCAGTCCTTTTTTGTGACTAGGATCTGCACTGAATAGATTTACATAGAGACAAAACTGTTTCCTCTAAAATCCTGAAAAAGTTCAAAGGGATTGCAAAGTGTAGGAAAATGCTATGTTAATTGGCAGCAGCTCAGTTCCTCCAGGGTAGGGAAAAAGAAATAACTGTTGGCAGTATTTTCTATTTGCTGGAAACTCTGAATTTTCTTGGGTGGCTGGCAGCACTTTATTCCTTCAGGCCAGGGGAGTCAATGTTTTATACCTGCAGCCAGGAAATCCAGCTGACTGTCACTCCTCTGTGCTTCTGCCAAGTTGAGGAGTTGCACAAAAATCTGTTAGTTGGAGGGTGGCTGCAATTTTGTAAAGTTTGAGGAATGTTAGGATAAAAAGACTTGCATCAAAATTTTGAGACAATCTCATGCCCTGGCTAAACAGTGGCTTCCAAGAGGGAGAAGTGAATGCTGTTTATCTTCTCAGGTGTGGGAGAATTCTCTGTCAGCATATATTTGCTACTGGCCTATTTCTTTATGTAGGCAGGAGGGGGGAATTGGTATTTCCAGGCAATTGGGAATGGGAGAGTTCAGAACTGGACACTCTTTATGGAAGAAGAGAAATGATTGTATGTGGAAGAAATGGGTCAGAATACTAGGAGTTACGTGATTGAAAGAATGTAAGTTTGTGCTCAGAGTGAAGGAGTAAAAACAACATGAGAAAAAGGAAGACACAGACCATAATAATGGAAAGACAACAATAGCCCAAAACCCAAGTATGGCATTCAGCAGAAGATCAAGGAAAGAAAGTAGAGTGAAGGATGGAGCTGAGTACTAAAAGAAAACAACAGCTATGCTTGGAAAAATCTCAGTTACACAGAAAATAGTGTTGTTACAACTAAATTCCCTACATAATTCCAGTTTCTAAGTACTAATATTCTTCTAAGTTTGTATGCAAGGGTTTGGGAATCTTTTTTGATTATTCTCCAGTCAAACAGCATCTTCTTGGAAACTATATAACATATATATGTATAATCTGTAACTATATAACAAAATGATTCAGTTGTGAGTTCAAAGAGGGAAGAGGAGGAAGGAAAGGAAATGTTTTTTTGACTCCATAGGCCACTGAAGGTAGGAAGTTGAAAATACTTGCTGGAATGAAAGTGCTTTTGAGTGTTCTGCCTGAATATTGTCCTGAATCAGTTGTGACCTGTTTGATTGTAAGCAAAGCATATAAAATTTATAGAAGAGCCTTAGCAGGCATGTAGAGAAAGCAGATCTAAGTACTTTTAAAATGAATTCACTTTTATAGCTGAAGGGAAGTTCTTAACTGGAAATGATACTGGCAATTTCAGGTTATGATCAGCTTACAGGTTTGCTGGTAAAAGTTCTTGGCTCTTCCAAAAGGCACACAGATGTAAGCTTGCAAAGTTAAGTGTTGTTCTTTACAAATTCAGTGGGAATCTCAGCTGGATCCCACTATATTTGGCTTGTCCATTCTTCCTGTGTGAAATAGCATGTGCATGGAGCAAAGGACCTTTCTCAATCCTCTTGAAGTGTGTGTTTCATTTTAAAGAAATCATGTCTGTGAAATGAATTGCAAAAAATTATATACCTCAGTATAGGTATATTTATACCTATATATATTCAAATGTTCAATATTGTTCAATAATTCAAACATGAAGTGAATGCTGAACTGGCACTGGTAGTTTCCTTTCATACTCGTCATGACTTTTGAACTTTAGTTTTGATCTTCGGGTTATTTGTATGCCTCATAGCATCTTGAAAATTTGCCATCACCCCCTGGCAGTTATGGAAAACAGCAGCACAGGAATATATTTAAGTCAGGAGAAGGAAACATGAGGTATGTGGCCTGTCCACTCTTTAGTTGCAGGATGGACAACTTTAAGGTTTATTTGTGACATACAATATGTAATTGGTGAGTTTATTTGATCTTGGGCAGTATGTGTAATACGGACAGAACACTGGACTATCACTTCAATATTATTTACTAGATACTGTGACATCTTAATGAATATATAGTGGTTTTTTCTATGCACTTTACTATGCCAGAAGTATATTCTGAAAAATATGGATTTAAGCTTAGTTGAACTGTACTTTGAAAAGTTACTCCAAACATGGCTTGTTTGTCTCCTAACTTTCTAATCAAATAGGAAGAAGTTGCAAATAGGAGATTTATTTCCCCTCATTGCTAATCCTTGTCATCTTGAATCATGCCCGCAGTTAGTTTTCAGCGTCCTGCAGCCCAGAGGTGTGTGTGGAGGGGTTGACATCTACCCCATGCACCGTATTGCGCATGGGTAGTTGGTAACCCACTAATTGCATTAAATTGTATCTGAGGACAAAAAGCCACCTTGCTTCGTCTTGGCTCTCCCCCTTGGAAAGGAACAGCGGTAATGAAAAAAAGAATAGCTCAATTTTGTCGTTACAAAGTACTCAGCATAGCACTGTGAATATGGACGGGGAAAATTAGCAAAGCAAGCATTGCACCTCAACTTAAGGCAGCAGTGGTTTCTGATTCTTGCCTCAGTGCTGTGCGGTCTTCCATGGTGAACAGATGCCTGGGGAGAAATACAAGAATAGGGCAAGCATAAAGTGGTGATACTTTGCCAAAAAAGCTCTATACACTTCAAAAGGCTAAATTTCAGGCTTGCTTACTGTGTGTGATAAACGTATCAAAATGGAATAAAACTGTTTGACAAATCTTATGTTATCTTTTTTAACTTGCAGATGCAAATCTTTGTTTTATTATTTTATTTGCAATAGTATATACCAGTACCGCATTTTTATGGCGGTGTTTCGTGCCTCTTGGGTTTCAAAAGCTACAGTCCCAGACCTGGGGTGGCTCTGGGGCTCCTGCATGGTCCAGGCTTGCTGGGTTGCAGAGACTGTGGTAATGGCTCTATCTTGTGGCCCGAAGTGGAGTTACAGACCACGTTCTTGGGCTTTCTGAATTGATTAAGGTCTTGTGACCACCTACTAAAGAGCTCCTGAAATTGAAATCATGAGCAAATTTTTTCTTCTGCATCTACCAATACACCATTATGGGGTTTAAGCTTGTAAAGATTTTGTTCTTGGCTATGTCAGGTGTAGAATGTCCACAGTGACTGACCGCATGAAGTAAGTTATGAATGTAAAAAAAGCCAGTATTTTATTATAAACTTTTCAGTAAAAGGACTGTAGGTGTTGTTTATTTTTTGAAATAAAGCATTTTTTCCTCAATTATTACCTGAAAATAGCCAGTGATCTTTTAACAGTGGGGATATGCAGTGGTAAAAGGCTGTCCAGATTTTATGAACATACTTAAACCTGACGGTATCTCGGTTCGTGTGAAACTGCAGCCACCTAAATATAGCAAATGTCTGGTTATATGCTAGCATTTGTATTCACCCCAAGGGTTCCATGTACTGATTCAATGTCAGGGGGACAAAAAAAATAAAAAAAAAAAAGGCAGGCATTGTCCTGAAAAACACACAACCATACAGCTGAAGTATGAAGCATTCAAATAGATGTGGAAATATAAAAATCCAGTAAGGCCATATTAGAGAGTAATGTTCCTATTTTAAAAATGAGCACTAAGCAGTCAGTGCTGAAAGTGGGATGGGTGTATTCAACAAGAAAAATAACCGTCAAATAAAGGAGGCGGCTTAGGAACTGTTCGTATTTTGTCATGGCAACACAAAAGCAAATTTTACTGGTAACATTTGTTATCGATGCAAGAGATAGTGCTCATTCCTTTTAAAGACTCAGAAATGGTACTGATTTTGGTCATTCTGATCTTCAATTTAAAAACAAAAGAAAAAAGTGGGGAACAAGCTATAGATGTATAGGCGGATATATTGTACAAAACTTGACTAAAGAGTTAGAAGTTTTTGGCATTTAGCAATAGCTTCAGTTCAGTCAATAGTGAAGATATATATTCACATTTCCTACCTTCTGCAGGTTCTGTTTAAGATAATTGTTAAAATGGCAGCTACTGTTAAGCTTAAAAAACATTTAGGGAGATAAGCAATGGAATTTCATTAGATAAAGTTATCTCTTCTCTGTGTCTGTGATGTACAACCTGAGTCCAGAAGCCAACCTGAAGAACAGCTGCCTCTGTGTCACATTCTGGCTGCTTCTGCAAACACTGCTACCCTTATTTCAGGTTCAGTCAGCTACCCCCCCAAATATTCATATGGCTATAAACATAATGAACGACACCTGTCAAATGACAAATTAGTGGTCTGTATCTTTATGGCCAGAATCTTCCTTAGCTTTCCAGGTTGAGCTAAAAGTTTAGAGGTTTGAGCGTTGTTGCAGGATTATTTTGATTTATAAAGCAAAGCATTATTTCTTTATAGTTACAAAATCATGAACTGTGTGTGGGACAGATGTGTATATTTTCATAGTTGAATCCCAAAGACATTATTAAAAACAGGGAACCCACCATGCATACCCGTCATGTGAAAACCTGATCTTGACAAATTTGAAGCTTTTGAAATCAGATTAGTTTCCACTACGTGTGTAGTACAGGTCTTTTCAACAGGGCTGTGGAGGATTTGTTTTAATGCACAAGAGATTGAACTGATTAAGTTTGAGAAGAAAGAATTTGAAATATCTGACCGTGTACTTTGACAATCTAATTTTGAGAAAGCATTTTGTGAACAAACATTCGTTCACTGTGCCATTTTTATAGATTGTCTCCTTCTTGAGATAAGCAATCAGTCCTCTATACCGTACTCAAACTGTTGTATACAGTAGCACTGTTTTTTTTCCTCTGTTCCTTTTCTAATAACTTCTGATATGATATTTGTCTGCTTGGCTGCTGCTGAACATTAGGCCAACTTCTTTTCTATAGAGGAAAATTCCACATTGTCTTCAGTTTGTTTTTACTTGTGTCCCCACCTTGGCGGGTTGTGGTGGAAGAAGGTGGAGGCATTTGACATTTTGCAATGACTTTATTTATAATACTGCTATTTTAAATGGGAAAAAGGTAACACAGGAAATACTTTTTTTTTTAACATTTAAGGCCTCAACTGAGCTTTTGATGAAAGTTTAAGAGGTGGTATAACTTAGAACCCCTGTAGAAAACTTGCCTTAATTTATTTACATCTTGAGAGGTTTTTTTATAGTTTTGTATGGAAGTATGTGGAGAAGGAAGGAAATGTATTCACCGTGGAATTTACTGGTGATGACGTGCTTTTCCTTAGAGGAAAGTGTGAAAGATGGGAGTTAACATGCTTAATTTGTAATTAACTAAGGGATTATGATTGTCTTCACTGAGATCCCCGAGAGGCCAGACCAGTGAAGCATACCTTACCTCCTGGGTTTTATAATTCTGTAGGTATTGCTTACAAAGAATCCTTCCATGTTTGACCAATAAGATGCATCTCACAACACAATGTGTGAGGAGATAATATGCTGGGTAAGGGCAACCAAGCAGCACATTTTTAATCTCAATAAAATTAATTCCTTAACTAGATTCTTCTCCCAACCTACTTCCCCTTGATACTTGTAGGAAATTTGGTGTGTCTCTCTCCAGAGATGTTGCTCGTCTGTTAACATGTAGGGATAAGACTGGTGAGTGTTGCGGTGTGCTGTTTGTTAGTCCTTCAGCAAGTCAATGACTGTGGAGACGATGCACATGATTTTAAGAAAAACCAGTTTGTGGAGCACTAGACTTGGCTGAGTGATTATAAATAAAGGTGCTTTCAGGAAGCGATTTGGTGAGTCTGGTAATTCTTGTCTCTGGCTGGGGGCTATGAATGAAAAGCATATTGACTCATACAGTGCACTGTAAGCATTCATGCCTCTTTCTTTCCTTTCTCCCTTCACACACAAAACGTTTCTGTATTAAATGAAGCTAAAAAGTGGTCTATGGCAGAATGAAGTCTTCCTGTAAAATATATTTTAAGGCATGTAATAGAAATTCATTTTTCACTAAACATGCTTTCTCACCTGGCAGTCTTTAGACATGTCTGGATGCCAGCCCTCATCAGCATTTCTCAGGTAGAGAACTATCATTTCTCTATTTACCATGTAATTTGTTCTTGAGTTAAAACTTCTGCTTCTCAAAGTAGTAGAATTAAGAGTTTTTGCTGGTCATCTCAGCAAATGTGGAAGAAGCAATGTCCGCTCAAAATTACTTACAGCTAGCTGGTGAGTGAAGTGACTTCATATCCATGAGGTGAACGCTGTTTTTGAGGGGGCAGGAAGAAGGCTTTAATGTTTCCCATTTTCTCAGTAGTTTCTTATTTTAGTCAAGTGATACTCCCCTGCCTGTCATGCAAAAAGAAGCAAGCTGTCATTGTCCTGCTTGTGATAGCAGCAGTAATAAAGGTTCTGCAGTTGGAACATAGGTGTGGGGTGTGATGACGAATAAAGCAGAACAGAGCCTCTCTCTCTCGCCCTTCGTTGTATTGCTCACCTGCACTCATATAAGTAGAAATTTGATTTGGTTTCTATCACGAGTTAGAAATGTAAAGATTTAAAGAAAAAACAGCAGACAAGCTGAGCAAAAAACCCCATCATTTTAACATGCTTGCTTTTCAGACTAGAACTGCACTCTCGAGTTCCTTAACATCTTATTACTGTTGTGTTTTTTTACAGATAGAGCGAGGCTAATTTGTGTTTGACTGCAAATTAGGGAGAGACATGTGCTACTGATAAAGCAAAAAAAATGAGAAAGTACCAGTTTGACACTGGAATTAATTTTCAGCTTTCTTGGTTGGTTTGTGCAGGGAATGGCTCTAGATGGCACTGTTCGTTTGCAAAGCAAGTCGGGGTTTTTTTCCTTCCCCCCTTTTTTTTTTCCTGTTTCTTTTTTTCTTTTTTTTGCTTTGGTAGTAACTGAAATTACTGTTTCATGAATAAAATATTTCTGGTGGGATTTGCATTTCTATATTGGCTGAAGATACTGTGTTGAATGTTTTATTAACCAGCCCAGTGCAACTGTCAGCCTATTAAAGCGATCCAATGGACCCTGTTTAGCTAAATAAACTAAATAAATCCAATTCGTCAAATTGTGTTCCTGGCTGTTTATTTTCCATTCTTTTGATGTACAGTTTATTTTAAGTTAAAACCACATATTTTTAAAAATTAATGTGAAAATAGAATTTAGTGTTTGAAACACGAGGATACTAATTGCCATGGTCAAAAATAGCTTTCCTTTATCGTGAAGTTGCCGTCTGGTAAATGAACTTTTTGTGGGTGACTGATTAACTGCGCCATGTCAAAAATTAGTTTGGCAAATGAGTGGTTAATAGCTTTTTTTGCCTGCTTGCTGGGTTCTGTTGCTTTCATGAAATGAAACGTGAAATATAAGCACTGCTGCTAAAAGTAGCTATTTCTACCCAACTTCAAGAGGTTTGTGCTTCATCTTGATATTTTCTCAATCAGAATTCCAGGGGAAATTTTTATGTGATCATTACATATCTAAATGCTTGTTGAAATTCCGATTGCATCATAGACAAATATTAGAGCATAAAAAAAAGTCTTTGCATAACTGAATATATTGTATGTCTGTTTGTCAAACAGCTGTCAAACATTACAAATAGTAGCATTCATTATATTCTGCTAGTACAAATAATATTTTAGTTACCTTGGTTTTTGCTGAAAACCTTTGCCATAGAATAGCAGGAGACGGGCTATAAATTTATGGTAATGTTATTGGCATCGTAAAAATTCTTCTGTGCCAGTTAAAAATTCCTGTAAATGCAAATATTTTCTAGATTTGTTAATAAGCGAAATGGAGAAACAGCGATGGATGTATTCTGTCTTTCTTCCTGATGCTTTCCATAGCACTGCTTTAGTGATGTTATGTGTTAACTTTTGTGTATTTTACAAGAAATTGAAGTTGCCAAGTATCATGTTTTGCATAGTTTTATTTTTATAATCTCACGTTTCCACAAGTGGAATACTGAAATATAGTGCAATAGAAATGCAGTTTGGTTGAGCTCCGTTTTTGGCTTTTCTCTCAGGAAATCTTTGTGAGGAGCTGAAGTGTTAGCATGAATTTGATAGTGTCAGGGATTCTTAAGGAATATCATGCAATCAATTCATTCCATCTTTTTTCTTACAAATTACAAGTTGAATTTAATCAAAATTGTAAATTTTTGTTGCTGCCTCTCCTCCAAACTCTAACCCTGGAACAAAGTAGATATTTATGCAGATCTCCTCAGTGTTAGATAGAGTGCTGTTTCCTTGTGGAGGTAGACTTTCATTTGTCCTGAAAAATATTAAATTTCTTTAGTATTTACAAGTTGCAAATATTTAAAAGGACTATTTAATAACTAAACCACATAATGTTAGCCTGTTTTCTCTCTGATAAAACCTTCCCATTTTGTGCTCTATGCTGGTTCTTTTTAACATACCAGTAGTAAACACAGAAGGAACTTTATGCTTCTCTGAAACCAGCTAGCGCAGGTAAAAGGAGATGGACTTTGACAGCAGTGAAGGTGTTGTCTTGTTTCCGGCTTAAGACTTAGTGACGAAGGAACATAAAGCAAAAAAAATGCAGCTGGAAGTGCATTAGAATGATTCTTCCGCGCTCCCTGCCCCATAATGTTCTTTAATATGTGAAGCATATGGAAAAAGTGTGAATATCTCTGTTGTTTGGTAACTTTTTTGTATTCTGTAGTCATTTAGTATTCAGTCCCAAGTACAGTCAGCTTCCCTTAAAGCTGCTGTACAAACCACAACAAAAAGTGTTTCTTGGCCACAAAGTCTATTTCAACTTGCTGTTCTTACTCAGTTGGGGAGGAAATCTCTGCAAAGGTTAGAGGATCTGCAAGTTGTATGTTTGACAATTTAATACTTGTATACATTTATAATAAGTGCATCAAATACAGCACCTCCCTTACTTTTCATCTGCTTTTTATAAACTGCTTTTAGGGTGCCAGTGCTAGGAAAATAGGCCTTTTCCAATATTTAATAAATACTATAGAGTTTTCACTCCTAAAAGAGCTGATCAATGAAAATTAGAGTAGAGCTATAAAGAACTAGCTTTCTTTATAGAAACTATTACCACCTCATAGTAAATAGCAGGTGGCTTCTGGGATCAGCGGTAGAACAGAGTAATTTTTCCTGTTATAGTAACATTTAACCATTTCTGGTGGGTTTAATGAAAAAAGGTTTTTACTAACTAAATATTTGGTGTCTGGTGTATAAAGAAAAAGAAATTTGGGAGTGTGTGTGTGGTCTCTGCATGTTTCCCACTGAGTGGCATTTGTGCTTACTTTCTGAATCCTCACAACTTTCCAGCATGTCCTTCGTTTGTTTTTTTTATTTTCAGAGAAGTTAAGACTAGAATGAATAAGGGCAGTGTTTGCCAACTTACCCTCCTGGTCAGCATGGGAACGTGTTAGGTAGGCTTTTGGAAAACGCTGAATTGCAGTTGCACACTTGGTACCTGTTCACTAAAGACTCAAATGTGAATTCCAGCAAGTCAAAGAAAAGACTTGTATTGTGTTTGGTGGGTCTTGGCTTGGACCTTAGATAGAAAATGCTCCTGCATTACAAAGATAGCACCTTCCCTTCCACTGACTCATGAGTAGAAAACACCAAGCCATTATTAAATTGAACTGCAGCCTTTGCTAGGACGTATCACCAATCAGGGAAAAAAAAGTGGTATTCATATTTGATTTAAGAGATAATAATGGCATTAATATAAAATCAAATTATTTTATTTCTAAATTTGAAAAGTAACTTTCCATAATGATGGTTGGTATTTTGGGTCATGTAACTGCAAATATTTTGACACAGGGATCCCTATTTGTAGAGTCCCCAGCACAAAAAGATTTCTAACCCATATGTACATGAGTACATTGCCACCGTGATAGCGAGTATTAACTAAACAGAACTGTGCAAAGAACTGAGTTGTTATGTTGATGTGGTTTTTGTGATTATTTTTGTTTTATTTGCTTAAGAAATATAGGTTAATTTCAATATTATGGATTGTTCCATCAGCAGCTGTCTTTGAAACTACAGGTTTTCATTTTTTATAATTTCTAGCATCCTTAAAGAAAGTCTGAGAAGTATTTATCTAGGATTAATGTGGTTGGGAGTAAAACTAATAATAGTAAGATGGGGTCTTAACTATAGTTCTAGAATTTTTTTTATTAAGAAAATTATTTGTAATGGCTGCGTTTTAGTATTGTTGTGTTATTCAATGTTATTAATACCCCTAACTGATCATGTGATTTCTTTCTGCCCAGTCTTCAGGAGAAATCAGACTCTGTGGTTCAGTTGTGTAAGCTTCTCACAAAGTTAGTTCAGTCAACTAAATCAAGGTAAAAAGTTACAGAAAGGTCAGGATTAAGTTAGGGGTTGCTAACCTGAATCGCTTTCTGAGCCTTTTTAAGCCCTTAGTGCTCCTTTTGTCTTTTGCTCACCTTCTGTCATATTGTCCTCCTGTTAGATCTTTATTTCAGTTGAAGGCACCTGGGCCGCATCTTTCTTCTGACCCATACTTGGAGCCGGTTTCAAATGTGTTAGTAAGGTCTCCTTTGTCCGTTCATGAGCTACATGTCCAGCACTCAGCAAAGCAGATCGGTGGCTCAGCGCTTGTGCCCTGTAGGGATGTTGGTTTAAAATACATGAATTTTAGAATGAGCATAAGGAAAGTTTGCTCATCTCCCTCTCCATTTTCACTTTTATTTTTCTACTTCTCTTTCTGGGACAAACTTTAAAAGTTTTCACTTTTAATTTGTACCTAAAAAGTACTCTGTTGCTAAGGTCATCTGCTGAGTTCCCTTCTCTTATAATCTAGGACCAGTTTGCAAGCCATTTGTATGTTTTAAAAAATGTCTTAGCTGAGGACTTTTCTCCCACCTGGGGCTTCATGTACAGTGCTGATGTTTGGTTTGGCAGTACGGTGATTTTGGAGTGAATCACCCAGTTTTCCTCACTTCCTGAACATGAGTCTGAATAGGATTTCCTTTTGAGGAAAATGAACTGGAAACTCTATTTTGAGTGTGTACCAAATGCAGGGAAATATGGGTCTGAACCAAAGACTGGTGTTTCAGACAGCTTTGAACCCTGTTGAAGCGAGGATGTTTGGTCCAAGAATGGGGCTAAGTCTATTCTGCAAGAAAACCTCAGATTATGTACACTGCAGAAACAATAGTGGAAAAACTCCAGGGTGCTACCTGTTCTGATGTAGTTAAATGGACCCTTCTGCAGCAAGACTATCTTTTGAGGTCCTTCCTTCCCTTGTAGAAGATTTAGGCCCTTTGGAAATTTCCATTCCCCTTCTCATACTGTATTTCAAACAAAGGAAACCATGGTGCATGCTTCTGTAGCCTGAAATCTGGTTATTAGTAAGTTTGAAATACTTTTATTTTTTGAAATTGTGTTTTCAATTAGTTTGATTAGTATATAAAGCTCACTTATGGATCACCTGTCAATTCTTTCACCTACTGGTAATTTGAATAGACAACAAAACAAAGCTTCTGTTTTTTCATCATATTCAATGCGCTTTCAAGGTCTTCAGCACTAAATTTCTGATATTGGAAAAGGATTAGTGGGTGATCCTTACAATATTCCTTATCAAAGTGCCTAACTATACTCACTGTATTTGTGATTTTCTTGCCAAAGTGGCATGAATTAGTAAAATTCCCGTTATCCAAGCAACAGAAAATCTAAATCAAGTCTTGGAGCATGTTCAGTGTGCCTAGTGAAATCACTATCCTTATCCCTTCCAAGTAAGTTTTACAGAATAATTAAGAGGCTGTGGCATGCAATACTTGTTGATGTCCATAGTATGAAATCCTAATATCAGCTTGGTTGTATAATAGCAAAATTCTTCTCCATGTCTTATGCTGAGGTGTAGAGCGGGACTTGCTGAAGGAAAGAAAAGCCTCTTCCAGCAAGGAGAGATGCTGTCAATGAACAGTCCATTCTCTGTTTCCCCCCTGCCTTTAAACTCTTCTGTGCTACCCGCCATAATTTGGCCTGGGGTTGACTTGGGCAGGAGTGTTTGGACTAGTCTATGCGATGGAGTTTATCCTTACATTCATATAAATAAGACGGGGCGGGGGGGGCTATAGAGTGACCTATTGCAATCTGTCTGGAACGACCGGCTGATCAGGTGTTCGGCTGTGCAGTGGTGGAGGGAATGAAATTCTTGAAACAAGGCTGTGCTGCGCTCTGTTACATTTTTTTGAGAAGTATCTAGAAAGAAGTGAGAATAGATTGTCCTCCTGACATTATAAACAAAGAAGGTGAACCTATGATAGTAGCATTCCTCTTGAGGGAATTGAGTCAAGCACCTGCTGTAGAAAGAGGAAAGAAATTACTGCTTTGCTCAACCTCAGAGTTGTATTCAAAGTTTCCTATGCCTTATATTTTAACTTTTATGCGGGCTTAGTATATTTTAGATCAGAAGAAGATATCTTTGGCATGTGTTTAAATACAGGTGAACAAGTTTCTGTTTGTGGGTTGGTTTGGGGTTTTTTTAACATTAAACAAAGCCCTTTTCCCTGCCCAATACAGTCAAAATGGAATTTAAATTCTCCGAGAATTATAGTCTGTCTGTAAACTTCACTGTTGGACACATCACTTCAAAAGTAGCCATATGAAGAAAAATGGGTGATGCACTTATTGACAGAGAAAAGCCAATAAATCCAATGAGATTCAGGAAGCTGAGAAATATTTTAATAACTTTTTGACATTTTCGTGTAGTCCTTATTTACCTTATCAATAGTTATGGTGACATATGATTGTCAACTTTTTATATTAAACCAAACTAATAAATTAAACATGTTCTGTTTATACCTGATGAAAGCTGACGTTTTGGAAAGGTGTTAAAATATACTGACAGGTCTTGTTCATAAACTCCTTTGGTATAAATATGTAGATGACATCTTTAGATAGTGTTTGTACATAGGCTGATAGGCAGGAAACGTTGACAACGTAACAAATGCAAATGTCAACCCCACAATTTAACCTTTCTGTGTAGGAAAAGATGTTAGTTTTAAGTTACATGTATCTTTTAACTTTATTTTCAAAGTTTTTTTTGAGCCTGTTATCATTGCTGTTTCATGTGCCAGGGAAAGTAACGCTGCAATAAGAAAGATTTACACTTAAGAGCTTTTCTCTGTGGTGTTCCTACTTAAATGACTACAGCTGAGAGGGTGTTTTTTCTTCTAATTCCTTTTATTTTTCATGTTCTCCTAGTACCTTCTGGATCTCGCTGCAATATCACCTGTTCGTGAATTGCCAATGGTTCAGGGCTTGTAAGTGTGACTCAAGGGCAGTAAACAAGTAAAACTATTTTAAAAACGTTAGAGCAGTTTATTGTAACAACAGACATACGGCCTTGGCTTTAACCCAGGTCAGGGTTGCTTTGTATGCAGAATATTTCTGACTTGACCCTGATCTCCTCCGCAGTGACGTAAATACACTCTGTTATCTGCTTCATTTTATTTCTGCATCCTCTGCAAGCTGTGCTTAATATCACATCTTGCAAAAGTTATGCCCAGTTTTGGGTGGTCAGGGCCCTGAGGGCACCAGTAACCCTTTATGGCCCTGAGCAGCCCCCCCATTCACCCGTGGCCCAGGGCCCCATCTCAGGGCTGTTAGTCCCTGCTCCAAGGATGCTGTGAGATGCTGCTCTCCAGCTCCCCGTGGCCCTGCCTGGCCATGGTCCTCACTGAGCTGGACCCTGGTAAAATGCTGGCTTGAACTTGCTGGTGTTGGGAGCTGGGCAGCTGTGCCAGATGTCCCAAGGGACCTCTAAGTTCCCTGTCCCCTGCTTTTAGAATGGGAATGCCTATTTGATCCTCATAGGTATGAGCAGAATTCCCACTGAAGCCTGTAGCCCGTCTGAATTATGTCTCCCAATGTCTCATGTTAGTCTTGCGAGGGGCTTTTAAGAAGAAAAACTCGCTGCACTTTCACACTGTCCTCTTTCTGTCACCCAGGCCTTTCGTTCTGTTTTTTGGTGACCAATTTCACAACTAAGATGAACTTTTCCATAATGTTCTCGCTGCTTCTTCATGCAGGTCTTCCTTTATCACTGTTGAAAGTGCACTGGTAGATTGGAAATGCATTGGTAGATATTTCATGATGTTTCACACAACTCTCGGGTTGGAATCTGCAAGAATAAGGGAGTGGTTTGAATATTGACTCTATAATAGCTAAGGATGTATCTGTGAATCTCATCAAGGAGAATCCACCCTTTCCTCACACCTTGTCGAATGTGCCATACTCTGCTTGTTGGCTAGAGAACTTCAGCAGAAGTTTGGGAAGGGTAGGTTGGTGTTGATTGGTTTGTGACACTGGACTGGTGGAGTTAAAGCTGTTGCTGTTGTGGCATGAATTACAGTTTGCCCAATTTTAGTAGTGGTAGAGGAAGTTACTACTGGTTTTGTTGTTTTTCCCTTGTAAATGAGTTAAAGGATGTTCACAGTCACAAACGGACCTCTGTTATAAAAAAAACCAAAAATGTACTAACGATTTTGGTGTTCTCAAAGTGCCTACAGAGGTAGTTAATGAAAGTCAAAGTAATGGGAGGTTGATGCAGGCTTATAAAATGTAATAGATTTGGAAGGCTTCAGGTGTATAAAAATAACTCTTTTTTCCAGAATAATTAACTACTTTAACTTTGTATTGAATCAATCAGCGCAGTCCTATTTTGTATTGTGGAAACTTTGGTAGCACATTAATGAACACCAACCTTTTAAGCAGAAATATTTCTACAGTTAGACTAACCTATATATGATGTTTTACTTAAAAGTAGCTCTCAAGAGCATTTTTCAGTTGTATATTTTTTTATTTTTGTTAGTAAGATGGACAGATTTGGGATGTACATCTGTGATAGTGCATAACTGACAGAAAACCCTCTGGTATTTGACTGTCCAAAGAACATGAAAGGTGTACTTTACTTTGCAACAATCATATTCTGTCAGATGGTTGCATTGACTTTCTGAAACAGTTGGAGAAAATTGATAAGACTTAATGTAAATGAAACTGTTGTATTTGATACTTACCTCATGTTACCTCCCTGTGATACCAAGCAGTTCCCGATCGTGCAGTAAGCGTGTTTTGCATGGTTCTTATTCCAAATCGTTCCCTGGGGAAATCACTGGAAGTTGTGGGACAAAGCTCTTTCATGTGCTGTTTAACCACCATTGACTTACTTTCCTGAGTTATCTAACTAGGTGGCTTCATTTAATCCACTTTGTTTATACAGACTATAAATTGCTGCCTTGTATGAGTAGAATTGACATTTTTTTTTTTTCTGAAAAAAACCCTAGCTTTCATTTCTAAACCATTATTTGGGACCGTAGTTTTGAGATTGCCAATAACTCTGGCAGGGCCTGGGCAGCGTAGCTGCAGTGTACTTTTGGAAATTGCTGTTAATTAGCATTCTGGTTCTTCAGCTTTATTTAGCAGCTTTTCTGTTCAGTGTAATACCAGCTCTTTTTCTTCCCCTAGGTTTTTTTTGTTGTTGTACATTTCCTGCTTAACAGAATGTTTGTTTAAGTAGATACGAGTGCAGTGAATTTCCTGAAAGTTACTCATTGGGGAAATTGAAATGAAATTTTAAAATATGATTAGGAATGCAAACAATAAATTCTTTCATTTGCTGTAGGCGTCTTTAGGTTGGAATGACTAGAAAAGGTTCTGGTTAATTAGAAGTAATTTGTTAGAAACCTGAATCCCTTTTTTTTATTTCCTAGATTAAAACTCAGTTCCCAGCTGGATGCTTATAAGTGCAGGAAATGTAATTGTGAGATGATTAATTGCAAAAGATGGATAATTGGAGTTCATATGATATGTCAAATATGGCTAAACCGAAAGGTTTTCTGCATGTTGAAAGAGATTGGCTGAAGTCTACATTGCAGAATATTGAACAGGAGTGTTTTTAGAGATTAATAATCACAGATTGTTGCAAAAGGACTGGGCAGAGCTTGGCTGTAAAGAGGTAACCCCTCCCAGCCCTTTCCTATTACTTCAGGTTTTAATTAGCATGGGTTTGATTTTGTCCTCTTCCTTTTATTGCTGTTATGTGAATTGGAGATTAGGAAGCACAGTAAACACCATACATCTAACACCAATGCTTAGAGACAAAGATATCTCCTCCTCTCCACCAGGAAAGGCTCAGCCTACTGCAGGATAACAGCTGAACAGTCAGTCCTAGTGGACTTACGAATTTGAGTCTCTTGTGTTATTCCCTCCCCAGTGTCTTGCCTTGCAATCAAGCATGTTTTTTCCTATGGATTTTTTTTACGTTTGTAAAATTTGCTTTGAGTCCCTTTTTGCATTTTTCTTGTCTGCGCTGTAATAATAATTTAAAAGGTGATACCCACAGTATAAACTGCATCAGTGGCATTTTGCTTTCATTATCCCTCATAGATGTTTAGCAAAACAGTGCCTGGTGTTTTAAATTACTTCTGTTTTACTTTAAAATGAGAACTTATGTTTGAATAGCCTATTGTTCTATTAGCTACTACAATGCAGTTCAAACCACACAGTGTTATTCTATTCACTGTATTTTGGGATCATATAAAATAATTGTGTGTCTGCCCCCCCCCAACTTCATATCTCGATAAAGAATTTCTAACCCTTGGAAATACTGCTTTACAAATTCAGCTAATGACCCAAATACAGCTTGTTTGTTGTGTATGAGTTGTATTAAAATAACGTACTGTATGTGTATTGTCATTAATGATATGCTCATTTTGATAATGGAGCTGCAGTCTCTTAGTATGTAGTCCTTGGGGAGATGCTGCATTTTTTTAACTAAGTATTGTTCTGGCTCCTTTCCTTGATTGGCCCAGAAATAGCAATCAGCTGGGGAGCAGGATGACATGCCTCTTAGCGATCCCTTTTATCTTTGAGATGAGTATCAACATTGTATGCTTCCTAATGGAAGTGTAATTTAATGAAATCTATTGGGTAAACATACTTCAGATGTTCAAAGGAGGTGACAAAATTTTTGCTGGCAGCCAGGACCTGGCTGGTTTCCAGCTTGCCTTTAGCTGCTATGCATATAGCATTGAGAGAGGCACTTAAAATAGGAACACAAAGTATTGTTTCTATTGTGTTTTGGGTTGTGGATTTTTTCTCCCCTCTGTTTTATTTTCCTTAATTTTATTTTTGTGGTATTTGTACTAGTGTCCTCTGACTTCTAGGCTTTCCTAGTGAAATGCTGTGTGAGGTCAGGTTTCCCCTCTCCCCCCAAAACGTTGAGAACAGTGTTAAACTCTGAAGAGATCATTGGCAGAAAACGTGCTGCATATTGGGGAAAGGGTGCGTGGGGGCGAGTAATCGAGGCTGCCGTTAGTCCGCAGCTCTGTGAAAGAGTCAGTTCCTCTGTAGACTGATAAAATTAAACATCCTGTTTTAAAGATTGTGGCAGAGCACTTTTGTTTTATCGATAATAATTGCTGATGCAGAGCTGTCCTTTATGAAGGTTTCTAACAGATGGCTGGGAGTGGAAGGAAAGCTGCTCAGACTTCCACCTCCTCAGCTAGAAACAAGATTGCTAAAAGGAGACAGTTGTCCCTCTTACCAGTGCTCCCTCCTCATTATAGAGCATAGTGATTCCACCCCCTACACCCTGTGGGACCAAATGTGGCACAAAGACTGGAAGATTATGTCAGCAGTGTTGTCCCTTTAAGTGGATGTTTAACTGGACTGCTGATGGATCTTATTGCTTAGAACTTAATGGTTTGGTAAACTGTAGGGAAGTGTTTGAGAGGAAATACATTAGCATTTGGACACATTTGAATGTAATCAATGTGTCTTTGAAACATGGGTTTTTCTTCTTTACATGTGAGGTCTAGGGCGAGTAGTTTTTCTTTGAAGACCTCCACAGTGGGCAGAATTGGGGGATGAAGAACGTGCCCAGAAAAAGAAAAGCGCGTCATCTGCCTTTTGCTGTTCTTTCAGGTACTGGTGGCTAAATCAGAACTTTTCATTGTGCCCACTTTATTTCCTGCTTGATCCCATAAACAAGTCTCATTCCCAAGCTTACGTTGTCACTCTCCTAGGCATGTGTGGCACGATATATTTGATCATTGTAGTTTTACTGTGGTAACAAGTGAGTTTTTGGACTGGAGGAAGTCATGGTCTGCCAATAGGGAGCTTGGTCCAAATGTTCCAACTTTGAGTACAAAGCCAAGGGTTAAACAACAGACTCTTTCTGTAGTGTTGTTAAGCTTGTGTTCCATGTGGGGACAGTAGCTAAGGATCAAAATGAAGAAAGATGTAAAATGGGGTGAAATTTGTTGCTTGTTTGCAAATAATGGAACAATATGTGAAAGGTTGAGGACGAAAATTCAGGATATGTCAATGTACTTGCTATTTCTATAACTGTAGGCTGTAATGATGATACAAAATAAATTATAGTTGTATTGAACTGCCTTCATTCAAAGTGTCTTTGATTCCTCAGCCAAACTGCCTATTACTTTAATACTTACTGTATTTTACAAACTTTCTAATGACGCTCAAAGTTTGTGCAAGACCAAGGTATGTACTTGTTTATGTGTGTGTGGATGCACGTACAATGTTGTGCTGTGTATAGAATACGCTGATGGCAGCTTAGCTTGTGGCAGCTGTGGGATTGTTAAAACTATATATAATTTAAGACTATTTAATATATAAATACATTTTATTTAATTTTGTCCTTGCGTTGCTTCTAAAGACTGGTGAGGAGAGGCAGGAAATGGACAAAATTACAGGCAGCGGCAAAGTTTATGAGTTTATATGTTGTGAACCCAAAATAATTAGAAGTTTAACCAGGCTTTCAACTCAACAAAATGAATTCAGCAATGGCTCAGACAAAAATATTTTTCAAAATAAAAAGTTTTGTAAAATGGTGAAATGTCCTGGCTTTAGATCTGCTTCTTTGAAACTATCCTTCATGTGAAGCCCTCCTTTAAAGCGAAGGGTTACTCTACACCTTTTGTGCACCACTTAGCATTGTAAATTGGTATCTCAGTGACTGCTTCAATGAAGAAACCTTGAAGTAATATCTTAGTATCATAACATAATTTTTTTGTTCTGTAATGCGGTGTTTAGGTACAAATAAATGCAGTGGTATAGCATTTGGAGTGGTTATTTTGTACAATCTATGTGGATGTGCATGCAGCTTTTAAAGTCAGGTTTCAGGAAAACCATGCTACAACTTGAGTATAGAAATAGCAAATCTGCAGTGATGTGATTGTACATACTTTATCTGTTCCATTGTGAAATTAGGCTTGAAGGAAGCCATCTTTTAGGTTGGTTCCCCTTCACCTGATTATCGCTTGAGAGTGCAAGGGAAGGGAACTAACTGCTGTAGGTTGGTGAGATAGTATTATCTTCATATTTCCTCTTTGCATTTAGGGGAAGGTGTTGACTTAAAGCTTTTTTTCATCTTGATATTTTTCTGAATTTCTCTCCCACCAAGGACGTAATTAGATGGTAGTCTGCTTTCTCTATCTTTTTTTCCTTCATTTTATTCCTCGTGATCTGTTTCCTCCCTTGTGGCAGTCTGTGCTGCAGCTGCTTCATGCCCCAGTGCAGAAGATTAAGCTGCTTCTGAGGCCACCATCAAAAGCTGCTTTTTCTCTAGGTCTATAGGAAGATGCAGAAGCATTACCTCTGACTACTGCCATTGCCATCTTCATCATCTTTTTTTCCCCATTGTCAAGTCATCGTTTGTAGCTGCTGTAAGCTTTTACCTGTGGAAGCTTAAAAGATATAGGTTGAGATTTTCTTCAGAAAGGACCCTGCAGAAGTCAGTGCTCAATCCTCAATGACTTTCAGAGCTGAGCAGCTTAGACGTCTTAAAAATTCTAGTCTTATGTCTTTTCAGGTGGGATTTTCAGATTCTCATGAGTAACCTGTTGAAACCTGTACCTCATTTCATGGTTCAGGAGGGCTTGTTTTTTTTCAGATTATATAAGTGCTTTTGAAATTTCATCCTTTGATGAGATCTTGTCTCAAGAATCACATTTCAGTCTTAGCAAGGTAGTGTTTCAACAGCTGTGAATTCAGAAAGAATCACTTGCCATGTGGAGAACTTCATTGACATATTTTCTTTCATGTGAAATTTCAGTATGGTTGAGCAACCAATATATCCAGAGCACTTTTGGGTTGGTGGGCCTGCCAGCTAAAGTAATAAAACTAGAAACTTATAACAGAGCTAATCCTTAAGTTGTTGGAGAAAGGGGCAGAAGTTACCTCAAAGATTTTGAAGTGTTGGATGTTTCAAAGAATGAGAAATGCAAGAAAGTCTGTAGTATTACCTTGAGAAAGTCGTCTTTGGGAAGTGGTCATCTTTTTCTGGGGCATGATTCAAGATGACTCCGCAATCTGGGAAGCTGTTTGTCCTTACACAATTCTTACTGGAAAAAAAACCCAGCACCAAAGACCCACCTTTTATTCCATCTTTAGTAAAAGGAATTAATTTTCCTGTTTAAAAATTACATGGGTTAGACGGATGACAAGATTGAAGTGGAACTGAAATTATAGCCAAGGGAAAGATACCATTGTAGAACATTAACATTGACAATAATCTTATAGATATTGCAGTGATTCAGTCGGTGAAGTTCTTGTAAAATTTTCCTATAGGAATGTATTGATAAAGTTGAGAGAACTGGGATATCTCAGAAAATCAAAACAGTAGTACGTCACATTTGAAACCTCTATCAAATATTTGACACAATAGTCAGAACCGTACTTACTGCCATAAGAATGGCCTAAGTATTAGGTTGGACCAAACCCCCATAATAGCATCATGTTGTTTCTCTGTAAGTTAGAGATCACTGGAGAAGAGCACAAAGGTAAGGCAGCTGTTTGTTGGTGCTATCAGTACACTCTTCCAGCCTTTTCTATCGTGACTGAAAGATCCCTGAGTCAGAAGTGGTGTCTTCAACCTAGGGCTGTATCACTAGAACAGAATTAGTTATCGGGCTCAGGAGTTAAAGATCAGAGGAAGAAAAAACATCAGAGGAGAACTTCTGCAGAGGGTGAGTCAGCTGTGTTTTTACCCAGCCTTAGAAAACGGTGAGAACACAGAAGCAAGATGCAAATGTGTAAGTGGTATTTTTTTTTTTCTCATTTTCCCATGAATGTTTTGCTTGAGGGTGGCTGAGTCTGTTATGGTCATTGCTCCAGGGGAGTGAAAGTGTAAGATCTGAACTGAAGACCTGTGGTGGCAAAAAGTATCGGGGCTGCGTCTGAAGGTCGGAGAAGGGGGTGGTTCCACCATGAGCAGCCTCATGCTTTGGACCTGTTCCCAGACTCCCTGTCAAGTGTCCAAAAAACTGGCTGGACGGCAGAGCCCAGAGAGTTGTGGTGAACAGAGTTAAATCCAGTTGGCAGCCAGTCACAAGTGGTGTTCCCCAGGACTCGGTTGTGGGGCCGGTCTTCTTCAATATCTTTATCGA